>NC_059138.1:421106-664887 GCF_020740605.2 Lemur catta
CCTCTACCACGATCACCACCTCCATCACCACCATCTCTATCACCACAACTAACATTTCCACCTCCACTGCCATCTCCACCAACACTGCCAACATCACCTGTATCACCACCACTAACACCTCCCCCTCCATTACCAACACCACCTTGATCACCAGCATCTCCTCCACCAACACTGCCATGACCCCCTCCATGACCACAGCTAACATCTCCACCTCCACTACCATCTCCTCCACCAGCACTGCCAACATCACCACCATTTCCTCCACCAACATGGCCAACACCACCTCTGTCACCACAACTAACATCTCTGCCTCTACCACCATCTCCACCAACACGGCCAACACCACCTCTGTCACCACAACTAACATCTCCACCTCCACCACCATCTCCACCAACACTGCCAACACCACCTCTATCACAACTAACATCTCCACCTCCACCACCATCTCCTCCACCACTACTAACACCTCTACCTCCATCACAATCACCATGTCCATCACCACCATCTCCTCTACCAACACTGCCACCACTTCCTCCACCAATACCACCAACATCCACCATCAAAATCACCACCACCTCTATCATCCTCACCACCATCAACACCGCCAACATCAATACCACCACCATTATTACTATGACCTTCACTACCATCATCACCACCAACCACCACTATCACCACCACTGCCACCCTCAACACCAACAGCACCATAACTGGCACCCTCACCGTCACCTCCACCCCACCCAAGAGGGACAGTCCAGACCTCCTGGCTCCCCTTGTTGTCTGCTGACTGGCATAACATTGATGATACAATGTGTGACATGCTAAGGCCAATTCTTCAGAGCGCTGGGGTCTAGGAGCAATATTGGGGGTGCAGCTTCCTGCTTCCTACCCTGAGATTGCACGTGGCGTCAGTAACACTTGGTACTTCCAAAGGTGGGGGTGTGAGGAGCAGCACAGAACATCGAGGAGCAGGGGTGACTTCCTGGTGACTCCCCTTGGCTGCACAGTGGGCAGCTTTGTGGGGTAACTTCTCTGCAGCAGCAGGTGTGGGAACGGCTCCCTCCTGCCCTCCAGATAGAGTCTAGCCAACAGCACAGCTGACGGCTGACTGGCCCACTCGGGAGGACTCGTCTCCACCACTGACACCCACTTTCTGCCTCACAGTTGCCATTCAGCTAGACCTGGGCTGAGTTTACATGTGAAAAACAGCCAGTTAAAGATGGCCAATCTGGCAGTTCTTCCTGTTGTAATCATTCAAATTTCCACACAGTTCACCAGAGCTACTATGTCATTTAGCAAGGGCTAAAATATTTGTCTAAAATGAGTAATTCTGAGTATATTTGTTGGCACATGAGGGGAGTGGGCTGTGTGGCTAGCGAGTGCACTGGAGCAGGCTTCCGGGAGTTGAAAGGAGACAGGCGGCAGTGGGCAGAAGAGACATGTTCCTTCATCGTCGGGGGGTGCAGCCGCAGCAAGAGCATGTCCAAGAACGTGGCAAGCGCTTATATGTGGCTCAGAACAGTGGTGGTAACATGCCATGGGAAAGTGTGATCACATGGGTTCACACAGGAGATAACCCCTGGTTATATAACCGTGCCGGAAGGCCAGGGGAAAACACGATGGCAGTTATTTTAGTTTGGCCTAAAAAAATCTATTGCCCATACAAATAAATTTCCCTTACAATATGTTCAGGCACTTTTGCTCATAAACAGTGTGCAAAAGCTACCTCTCCCCTTGCTCTGCAAGCTGCCTTCACATCTGACCTTCTTTATAAATCTTTCCTGATCAAGCGGAAACCAGTGAGCATTTCCCACTGAGGAAACGAAACACGGAAGATCAAAACCCTAGGCCTTTACCAGGAGAAGGAAACACACGTATGGCGCACTTGGTGCCGGGTGGGGAGGTGCAGGCCTTTGAGAGCTCATGAGTGACTCAGGTGACACCGATGGGCCCTGCCCCAGGGCCTCACACCCTCTCATTCAGTAACTCCCAGCTGTGAGATTTTTAACAGAACCAGAGGCCCAGCTGTCCCATTTAGGAACACTTTCTGGTCCTCATTAAATGTCGCAGTTGTTCTGGTCAACTCTTACCATTCAGAGGCTGATTTAATACAGTCAAAACCGTCAGATTGGCCGATAGTTTGATGTCTGTCACCATTTAGCATCATTCAAGATCCCAGAGCTGGTGTGCTGCAGGACTGGGATTTGGGCCCTGACCTCCTGACCTCAAGCCCAGTGTCCTCCCCCAGGACACATCACTGCAGTGACACTCGACTGGACTCCTCTGGCAGACAGGCCCCTCAGCCCCGAAAATCTTGGAAGAGTTATTCGTTGCTATGACCGCAAACGTGAGGGAGATGTTCTTACTGCATTAGAACCGTGAGACTGCATGGTACAGAACCCCTGGCGTGCTGTGGGACTAGATCGTAAATATTAGCCCGCGTGACAGTGAAGGGTTAAGCAATTTTGTAAGGAGAAAGACAAAGCATAAATACTTGTAGGAGACACTCCCCATGAAAAGGCTCAGAGAACATAAAAACGAGTTTGCAGGCTGCACACGTGGTGGACAGGCACTCGTGTGCCTGTGTAGAGCACGCAGACACATTCGTACACCCGTGCACTCTTGCACACACGTCAGGTCACGCACTGAGCATCTCAGGGGGACCACGTCTGGCCCACACTCGTCTTTTAGATTGGAATCCTGGCTGCCTCAGACTGAATTCTAGAACTCCACCTGTGGTTCCTAAACAACGTTTTTCTTCCTCCTGCCACCTTGGCATATGGTTACCTTCCGTTTCTTCTGTCATTGCAGCGAGGGGTTGATCAGTGCTGAGCAGGCCCAGTGCCCCAGCCCAGGAGGAGCCGGCCACACCTGGGCTGCCACCTGCTAGTGATCCCCTCATCTCTCCTGTGCCTTTTCACTTTCCTTGTTCTTTGGGCGTTTTTCTCTCCGACTTTGCTTTGACTGAGAGTCCTGAAGTTCAGGGCCCTTCGAGTGAAACAGGATCTTGTTCAGGAAGCGGTTAGGCAGCAAGTCAAACAGTGCAAGTGCAAACTATCGCTGGCCCTCCCCTCCGGAGACCTGTTAACAACAGCCAAGGCTGTGGTGAGGAGCCCGAGTCCCCACAGCTCCACAGCCAACAGTCCTCCAGGCTGCAGGCTCAGCATGGCATGTCGAGGGCCCCTGGGTCCTTCACAAGGTCCACTGTCACTGCCAAGGGATGGGGCAGTCAGATGGGCTCTGAGCCACCGCAGGTGCAGCTGGGCTTTGGCTCTGGCTCTTGTGCACGGTTAACTCAGTGACTCACAGAGGACTTCATTGCCTAGACCCCTCCTCCGCCTGTGGTTAAGGCAATCTGAGAGCAGGGTTTGCAGCCTCGCAGAGTAATCTCTGAAGACGCATGTCCGTCCTGTCTCGTGTGCGCATTCCACCTGTGAGCCCGGCTCGGTCTCACTCTCCTCTTTTCCGGCTGTTCTTGGTGCCCCGTCCATCCTGGATGCCCTCAGGGCCTCTGGGGCTGCCCAGCCTCTGCGGGTTCCCTCTGCGCTCCCTGACATCCTCCACAGGGACTTCTCTCGCCACCGAAGCCACATTTTGGGGCAAACCCTGTGTGCGCTGGGCGGTTTGTGGGTTCCTCTGACTGAGCTGAGGATTGACTGTCTCACAGCCCTTCTCAGACGTATCTGCAGTTAGTGCTGCCTTTGACAGACTGATGGGAGTTTCACCTGCCTGGAGGTGAGAGCCTCGCCCCCGTAGCCCAGGCTGTTAGAAATGACAGGAAGGAGAAGAAACCCCAGGTCTACTGGAGAGTTTTGCTAACCACCCTCTTTCCCTGACCGCTTGGCCACCCTTTGCAGGACCTGCAGGTGACAGACGGGCCTGACTCTGCAGGAGAATTCGTTGCTGTGGGGACCACAGTGGGTCTGTGCTGCTGTTCTGGAGCCGGCACCTGCCTGGGGAGCGGGTGTCAGATGAGACCCCCGGCTGCCCCCCACCGCCAGCGCACGTCTGCGGACAGGCTCCGACAGAGAACCAGGAGCTGCGTTCTTGGGAGCTGGGATGTGAGGACGATTGAGGGGGTGGAGGCCCCGGCAAGGAGGGCAGTGGGGGCCGCGGGAACGTCAGGACCCTCCCTCAGGCCCGCACCGGCTCAGAACTCCAGATGGCGGCCCGGAGGCAACTCCCTCGGCTGTCACCCGCAACCGCCGAGGCCTGCGCAGGCAAGCCCGGGGCAAGGCCCAGCCCGCGGCAAGGGCCGGAGGTCAGGTTAGGGTTAGGAAACGCGAGCCCCCTAGGACGCCTGGCTCTGTCCCCAGGGGCTCCAGGGTCCCCGTGCTCGCCACCGCCCCCGCGGGGAGCCCGTCCTGCCCTTCCTGGGCCAAGCGCAGCCCCCGCGCTTCAGGCGAGGTTCCGATTCGACTGTGTCTACACCTGCGCGCACGGAGGCGCAGCTGCAGCCACGTGTGGCCTGTAGCGTTACATTAAATAACGCAGCAGCCTGAGCACTTCCGGTGCACGCCAGCCCCGCGCGGTCGTGGCGCCGCGGGGGACCGCGCAGGTGACACCCCGCGCCCAAGGCCTGCAGCAGAGGAGCGGCGCGGGCCTTTCCGGGCCCCGGGCGCGGCGGAGGCCACGTCCCCGAGGGTGGTGGCCGCGGGTGGGGGAGGGGCTCCGCGGGGGCGTGGCCGCGGCGGGCGGGGGCGGGGCCGGCGGGGGCGTGTCCCCGCGGGCTGGGGCGGGGCCGGGGCGGGGCGGGCGCGCGACGGGGGCGTGTCCCCGCGGGCCGGGGCGGGGCCGGGGCGGGGCGGGCGCGGCGGGGGCGTGTCCCCGCGGGCCGGGGCGGGGCCGGGGCGGGGCTGGGCGGGCGGGCGCTGTCCGGTGCTGAAGCCCGGCCCGGCGCCGCCGCAGGAGCGGGAGGCGGAAGAGCTGGCGGCGGCGCGCCTGGCTCGGCCCCGCGCGGGGTGGACCGAGCACCGCGGGGATGGGGCCGCCGCTCCCGCTGCTGCTGCTGCTGCTGCTGTCGCCGCCGCCGCGCGCCCTGCCCGCCGCCCCCGCTCTCGGCCCCCGAGGCCGGCAGCTCCCAGGGCGTCTGGGTGAGTAGGGGGGCGCGGGGGCGAGTGAGTGGGGGGCGCGGGGAGGGGCACCTGGTTGAGTGGGGGACGCGCGGGGAGGGGCGCAGGGGAGGGGCGCAGGGGAGGGGCGCCTGGGTGATTGGGGGCGTGGGGGAGGGACGCAGGGGCGAGTGAGTGGGGGTCGCGGGGGAGGGGCATCTGGGTGATTGGGGCCGTGGGGGAGGGGCGCAGGGGCGAGTGAGTGGGGGGCGCAGGGGAGGGCCTCCTGGTTGAGTGGGGGGCACGGGGGAGGGGCGCAGGGGCGAGTGGATGGGGCCCGCGGGGAAGGGGCGCCTGGGTGAGTGGGGACGCGCGGGGAGGGGCGCAGGGGCGAGTGAGTGGGGGTCGCGGGGAGGGGCGCCTGGGTGAGTGGGGCCCGCGGGGAGGGGCGCAGGGGCGAGTGGATGGGGCCCGCGGGGAAGGGGCGCCTGGGTGAGTGGGGCCCGCGGGGAAGGGGCGCCTGGGTGAGTGGGGCCCGCGGGGAGGGGCGCAGGGGCGAGTGAGTGGGGGTCGCGGGGGAGGGGCGCCTGGGTGAGTGGGGACGCGCGGGGAGGGGCGCAGGGGCGAGTGAGTGGGGGTCGCGGGGAGGGGCGCCTGGGTGAGTGGGGCCCGCGGGGAGGGGCGCAGGGGCGAGTGAGTGGGGGGCGCGGGAAGGCCCGGATGAGGCGCGGGGTTCCCGGGGTTCCAGCGCGCAGCCCCCGGGCTCTGGGCCGCAAGCCCCAGGCGGTGGGGCCTCACGGGCGGTGGGGCCTCACGGGCGGTGGGGCCTCACGGGCGACGCGGAGCAGGTCCCGCGCCCTGCCTCAGTTTCCTCCTGGAGTGGCCACTAATCCCTCTGGCGCCGGGTGCCCGCCCCAGGCCTCCGTCGGCCGCCCGTGCTCGCGTGCGCGCCGCGGGCCCGCGCCCTTGTGCCCCGGCGCCGCGTGGACCAGGCGCCCCCGGCCCCCTCGGGCCCCACCTGTCTTCTCCCCGCCGTGGAAATTAGGGGACGTTTCCTTCCCTGACCGACGCGGCAGAACAAGGAGGAGCCCGTTCTTGAAGGAGGGAGCAGAGTCTGTCACCGGCACCTCCCTCCGTGCTGATCTTATTTGTTAAGATTCGCCGAAAAGCCAGTGTTTCCAGCAGCTTCGAGGCCAGAATTACTCGGATGGGAATGGGAGGAGTCGGGGGCAGGTCGGGGCCTGGAGGGTCCCCGCTGGGCTCGGCTGCCGGCCTAGCACGGCCTCCCCTGCGCGCTGGGCTCCGCGGCCGGTGGCTTTGTCCGTCAGACCCCAAACAAGCCCGGGAGGCGGCCTCACAGTCGCCTGCACTCCCGGGCCGCGCAGGGCCGCGTCCCCGTCTCCCCCCTGCTGGCCTGTCTCCTCACACCCTCCCCACCTGCTGTCGTTGCCCTGCAGTTAGAGCGACCTGGGGGTGGGAGGGGAGGTCCTTCTCCACCGCTGTGGGGTCGGGGGCGAGTGGTCCCCACATCCCGGGATGCGGCTGCCACAGCCACAGTGCACCCCGAGGGCCGCTCCACACCGAGTGCACGGGCCTCCTTCCCAGGTGAGCCGGGCTTGGGGAGGCTGGGGGCCTCGCTCACACCTGTCACCTCCTGGTGCCCTGCCCCAGATCAGCAGAGAGGGCGGAGCTGTGCAGTCCTCTCTCCTGGGGTCGTCTTCCTTCCTCTGTCTGGCTTGAACTGGCCTGTCACCTCCTGGGAGAGCTGGTGCTTCCCCGGACAGACGCCACCCTCCAGACACCCACACTCAAGCCAGACAGGTCAGGGACAGGCAGGGCAGCACGTGGGCCACTGGGTGTCCGGGGCCATCACTGGAGACGGCTGTCTTTCCCATGGTAACCGCCAGTGCACAGCCTGAGCCAAAGTCACGGGGGGTGGGCGGCTGAGGGCGGGAGCCAAGGGCGTGGACGGAGGGAAGCTGGGGGGCTGCCTGGCAGAGCAGGGTCCTCTGGGTACAAGTGAAGTTGAATCAGATCATTGCGAAGGGCGTCGCGTCCCCTTGGCTCTGGTGATGGTGTTGCTGATGATGGAGTGCCGTGCTTCGTGAGGGAGACTACGGACACCACTCTGTTTTCGGACATTAAGGACCCAGCACCACTGGAGTTGTTCAGGGACTCTGGGTGCCGGGCATAACCCCATACATCCCTCCCATAACGGGAACCTGCCCGGGTGGGGTGAGAGTGGGATGTGAGTGTGGTCTTCCCATTTGGGGGCCACCCGGGGTCCAGTGGGGCCTCTCCTGCCCGCGGGAGCTCCACTTGTCCCCTCTGCCTGTCACTGTGACCCTGTGCCGTCCTCCCTCCGTGCACATCCCAGGACATGCCAGGGGACGTGCTCCCCACAAGAGGCTGGCGCTGCCATTTTCCTTCTCTTGTCTGGATCTTGTTTGATGATCTCACACGAGCTGCTTTGTTCTAAATCACGACGCGAGTGAAGATGCACAGAGCAAACTGAGACCCAGCCCGGTGAGCCGCTTGTTAGCGGCTGTCAGTGTTCACCCTCAGGTCCGGCCTCCAGCACACGTGGCTCCGTGGGGCCTCTCGCCCCCGAGGCCTTGTGTTGTACTAGAACTGGGGTCGCTGTTGCCAGGACCCAGAGCCCAGTTCCTTCTGTGTCGAGGCCCTGGCTTGATGAGGGGCCCTTGAAGACACCCAGAGCCAACAACTGCCACCTCCGAGTTCCCGCTCATCGCTTGGGGCTGCACCCGGGGCTGGTTTATTTCCAGAACCGCTATGGCAGGACCACCATGCCAGCCCGTGTCTCCTCAGCTTCCTTTTCCCTAATCTCTTTAGCTTCCGGCCTTCCTGCCACCCACTGTGCCCACGCCCTGTGGGAAGGGCTCCCTGGCGGCATTTATTATCTGTGAGAGTTGTCAGAGCCCAGCTCAGGGGAACGTGGACCCTTTTGAGTAACGTGACTCAACTTTGCTTGTAGCCAAAATAGCTGCTGGGTGAGGCAGGGCTGCCAGGATGTGACCCATCCTCCCTCAGGCGTGGGTCCGCTGCCCACTCCCAGCGCTCTGTGGGGTCAGGGACCCTTTTGTGCGGCCCTCCGTCCTCTGCTACCTTGAACACAAGCCTTTTGTTAAGAGCTTTAAGCCATTCTTCAGCTACTTGGAGGCTGATTTGTGAACCTGCTCACGCAGCCCCCACGTTTCAGGGGTAGTTTTATAAAGGACCCTCCCTCTTTTGCTAAAGAAGCAGGAATTTTATTTGCCAAAGATAGAGCCAACCTTTCACGTAGCTTTTGCTTAGAGAATCCAGCTTCCAACCTGGTGGCCGCACCTGGCCGTGAGGACAGCCGACTGTCGGTTTGCTCCTTTGTTTTTCCTTTGGTTTGCACGTACTCTTCATTCACCAGCGAGCCCACATGGAGCTGGAGCAGAGCAGCTGGCGCGGGAGCTGCTGGCTTTGTGAACGTGGTGGCGTGATTGTTTATTTTTCAATCAAACGACCCTTCCTGCCACAAAAGCACAAATCCTTCTTTGCTCTGGGGGTCCGGACTCGGATTCTGTCGGGTCGGTGGTGCTGCACAGCCTGCCTCCCGCCCAGCCGCTGCTGCGCGTCTCTGCCAGCTGTTTCCTGCCCCTCGTTTCTGTCAGCCCCAGCGGGTGGTGTCCAGGGCGGAAGGAAGGGGCGCTCAGAACACCCTAGGCTTCCGGGAAGAGGAGGTGCCAGGTGGTGGGCTCACGCACGAGACCAGACGCGTGCACTGAGTAGGCTGTGGGCTGGTGGCTGCCTGGTCCAGAGACGGCGGCTCACGGTGTCAGACGCGGAGCGGCTGGGCGGGGAGCAGAAGACGTTTTCAAATGGCTTCCTCTCCGCGCTGAGCTCGGCTGTGCATCTCGGCGCCTGGCAGCTCTTCTTCCAGGCTGACGTGTTCTTGCACCTGGTTAACAAGGTTCTCATCCCGCGGTGCCCGCCAGGGTGGTGGAGGTGGGCCCCATCACGGCACACACGCCGGAATCTCTGTGCCCTGGCGTGTGCAGATGTGTTAGCCCCTCGGCTCCCCGGGAAGAGCAGGGCTGCAAAGCAGGTGACCCCAATGGGGCCAGGAGTGAGGTGCAGGCCAAGGCTCGTGGGCCCAGGGATGCTCTTTCGGTGAACTCTGCAGTAACGTCGATTCCTTGGTGTGACAATAACTTCTACATTCTGGGCTGGTTTGTTCTAGCGTTACATGCAGTGTCTCCTAACTTGTGAATGCAGCTACTCACCCACTTGTCTTTGGATTTTGGGGAGTTGGGGATATGGGTCCAGGAAGAGGAGTGGATATGAGCAGAGACAGGCCGGCCGAACTGTCAACAAGGTGGTCACGTTAAGAAAGTCCACTCAACACGTCTGGCTTCGGGGCTGAGCCGTGACCACTGCCTTGGAATTTCAAATTCCTTATGAGAAGGTGTCTGTAACCAAATGCGGCCCAAACTAAAAATAACTCTCTGGCTTTGGGTGGCAGGTATCTAAGATATGCCTGGGCGTGTGCAAATATTGCCCGTTTAAGGATTCTTTGTGTGTGGAGAGGCAAAGAAAAAGTGTAAGAAATGGTAGAAAAGGTTTTCGTCCAGCCGAATCCCAGATGGAGGCCAGGGAGCCCTGGCTAACTAAGACCCTCTCTTATCTTTTCTGACAAGATGTTCCACTTCCCAGAGAAAGCAAACAGCCCAGCGCGGCAGATAACCCCCTGAGCTGCATAAAGCACCTGGCAGCTGTTTCCACATTAGTCTAAATTGACCTTCGTAAGTGTAGACCCAGCAGGACCTGGTTTTTCATCTTGGTTGACAGAAGGTCAGAAAACCCGAGAAGCAGGAGACAGTCACCTGCTTTTCTGCTGCCTGGAAACGGCATGGAGCAGTGTGTTGATGAAGGACATTTTTGCTTTTAATTCTTGTTATCTCCAAGAACCATGCCCCAGCCAGGGTTGAATACCTAGCAGGAAGTGAGGTTGGACGGGGTCCCCGGGCACACCTACTTCTGCACATATTAAACACCGTCTGTTTGTTAGTCTGCCTTACGGGTGGCCCCGCAGGAGGCTGGAAAACTGGACTTTGGCCTGGAGCACGGCCTCTGTGTCTGTCATGTGCAGAAGCAGGACGCCAGGGTGTGTAGCGGCAGCTTTGTTAACTGCACCTGCGCAGGGGGATGAAGGGTGTTGCATTTAGTTTTTATCTGTACCCTCCAGTAGCATTACGCGGGCTGCAGAAAGCAGGGACCGTCCTCCTGGCCACTGGGACGTCAGTGTTCTCGTGGGGGGGAGTGGAGGGCATGGGGGGCCGGGGTGAGCTAATGTTCATAGTTACTAAACAGTGGTGGGGCTGCTTCTCAGAATTTAATGGAAACTTTGACATACAGTCGAGTTGCCTTTTTCTTTTGGTTACTGTGCTCTCTGTAGACCCAGGCGACCATCCCTTTCAGGGCATGGAGCGGTTCCATCTCCCCAAACTGCCCGTGTTCCCCCCCGGCAGGGAAGCCTCCCCGCCCGTCCCCCTGAGCTCGCCGTGTGCTCACGTGGCCCCCAGAGCAACCTCGGGAAGCAGCATGTCCGTTTCCGTGTTACAGGATGCAGGTGCCGCAGACGGACTCGTGCTGTTGGGACTCAGCCCTCCAGCTCCACAGGACAAGGCCGTCCGCCTCTTGCGCTCCCTGGCACAGGGGTCATTTCCACTGGCCAAACGGCCTTTCTCCCAGGAGCTCAGAGCCTCTAGGCTTGTAGGGTCTGTTCCAAGGGAGGCGTAAAGTGTCCATGGGCACTGCAGGGTGGGCTAATTTCCCCAGTGGGGTTTTGTTTTTGGGTGTCAGATTCAGATATTTGGTTTGCTCTCTAAGGGAATGTTGGTGTTCCGAGAGGGATGACTTGTTTTCAGAGACTTTTCACCTTCCCGTGATGGCAGGGAATGAAAATGCCACCTTGGAATGCACCACTTGGTGTGACCGTAAAAACTCTGTTCAGAGTGCTTGCTGGGGCCGTGCGATTTTCTAAGATGTGGCGACACAAACACGGAAGAAGCAAGCTCTCATCTCAGCCTGTGGTAACAAAAGACTCTCTTTAGAATGCGGACTCAAGAGGCATCGCTTTCATGAGAAACTGTTAAGAGTAGGTTCCATTTAAGCTTGAGATTTCGAGTGGCAAACAGGCATAGGGTGGCTTGTTCCGGTTACTCTACTCTTCTGAAGCACGCGGCGGCAGGAAAGCAGACTTCCCAGCGTGCTCCGCGTCGCTGCGTGGGCCGAGAGCCCGTCCTGGTTTCCGACGCAATGTCCTATATATGGCACAAAGGATGTGCTCGGAGATGGTTTGTTTGGTGGGAGGAGTTTTCAGAAGAAAGGCTGACCCGGCTCCAGAGGGCAAGGACCCGTGTTCGTGGTGCGAGTCAGTTCTGTCCCGACAGTGAGACACGCGGCGTGCAAATGGGGGGCATCTGGTAAAATTAGGCACCAGAAGCTGATGGGTTTTCCACCTGGAGCAGTGGTTTTAACCCAGCTCCCAGCAGCAGTTACCATGTGGTCCGACTGGAGCCAGCCCAGCAGTATGTCTGTCCCCTGAAGTAGCCGGCACTCGGCTGGAACCAGGCCTTGCGCACCAGTGACAGCTCCGTTTCTCGCGGGAATGTGGGGAGGCCGCTGCCACCGAGACTTCCCTCCTCACTGCCGGCTCTGACCCTCAGAGAGCGTTGCTTCTACCAGGAGTCTCGAATTCTCTGCTTTGCCTGAAAACAGGCCAAGGTTGAGGTCATCAAACTTCCATCTGATGGACGGGTCCCGTGAGCTGAAACACAGACGTGGCCGACGGCCTCTGGACGTCCAGCTGTCAGCTCCTGCGGAGAAGCACATGGCATCCTTGCCCCTGCTTGTCGCGGCCTCTGGCCCTCGGCCGCACGAAATTATGACCAGTTAAGGTAGCAGGAACTGGGCTGTTCACTGGGATGAAAAGAGGTTCTAGCACAGTCAGAAACGGCAGGTCATTCCTGAAAACGTGGGGCGTGTGGATACAGGCCAACCATAAACTAGGCGACAGAAGGTCACGTTTTAGTGCCACGTGTGGACTGATTGAGAGGTGGTCTTAGCTTCCCCCTCTGACCAACCTTTCAGGTTGTGGTTACTCGCACATTAGAAGCCAAGAGAAATGAAGACTCTGCGTATAATTCCTCTGAATTTGTACCATGAGCAGAATACCCAATTCTGGATGTTTTTGAGGAGCTATGTGAGATGGGGGGAGGGTGCTTGGTAATCAGTTTCCAAGTCCAGGTTGCCGTTCCTGGGAGCTACGTGTTTGTCACTGAACATGGTGTCACTTACAGTCGGAGCCGCAGACAGATTGACTATGGAGGTGATGACACAGCGTTACTATTATGTTTTAAATAGTGATACTTACGGTTTTCCATGAGCACATCTGACTTGGTCACACCAGCTGGGACACAGGCCCGACTGTGCGGCGATGACGAGAATTATTAACGGTGTCACACGGTTTGGGGTTTGTGTCCCGTCATCCCTCAAAGAGCTTAAAGCCCCGGAATAAAAGATACTCGACTTACATAATACTTATGCAAATCTCTTACAAAAAGTTTCAGTGGAAAGTAGAATAAAAAGATAGTAAATATTCTTTTTTAGATGTGGTAAATGCTTCTTTTGAAATATTTTATCTAATAAATTTATTTGTTAAATTTATTTATGACTTTATTAAATTTGTATAATTTTAATTAAAATTTAACAAATTTTATTTACTTAATCAAATTTATTATGTGATGAATGCAAAAGTCAGAACACGTCTTTTTGTATACTTGACATGTCTAGGTTGTACTTTTTAAAAAAATTTAATTTTAATTTTCATATTTTTTAGAGATAAGGGCTCACTCTGTCACCCAGGCTGGAGTGCGGTGGTGCGAGCACAACTCACTGCAGCCTCCACCTCCCGGGCTCAAGCGATCCTCCTGCCTCAGCCTCCCGCAGTGCTGGGGTTGCAGGCCTGAGCACCACACCTGGCCCCAGGGAGCACTTTTTCTGTGAGTTTTCTTTGCTGTGAGTTTGAGCAGAAGGAAACATTTTGATCACCTGAAAAAAGAAATATTTTTAAGTGGAAAAGTTGCTTTTCAAAGTAAAGATTAGATTCTTAGTTTAGTCCCCTAAGAAACAGAATCTATTTATTTTCTAATGTCTTTTATAATTTTTGAGAATACTGAAGTTACTCTTGGTTATATCTATTTTGTCTCTTTGGGAAGTAAGAGGGTCTTGTTCACTTGCAGCTGGGAGAGGAGGCTGCTGAGTCTGGGGGGGTCAGTGGGGGACACGCGGCTGCTCACCCCGCGACGCCCGGGGCGGCCCCAGCCCACAGAAGGGCCCGGTGCAGACAGTCACGTGGTCCTCACCTGGGAGACAGGAGGGGTTGGCTTACGTGGGGCCCACACCCTTGGTCCCAGCTGCTCGGGAGGCCAAGGCAGGAAGGTCGCTGGAGCCCGGGAGTTCAAGACCAGCCTGGGCAGCAGAGGGAGACCCTGTCTTAAAAAAAAATTGTAGCAGAGCAAACTTAGGGAGACAGGAAGAAGTCCTGGCCTTCTCCACACATCCTGTGATTCTGGCCAGAGTGAGCTGGTCCTGTGGCTTCTGCCGGACACCGCCCCGGTCACGGCCCAGCTTGCACCCGCGGGCCCCCGAGGACCCTCCTGCCTCTGCCCCTCATGCGCTCTCACCAGTGGTGTCCGGAGGTCTGATGGTGCCAGCAGCAGCGTGCGTTATCAGACACATACTCTCATCTATGAGTTACATGTATGCTCCACCGAACTCGTAGTATGTTTATTATAAAGACTCAAAACAAATTCAGAAGAATGAGATGAAACATCACTAATGATTGAAAAATTTTGTAAATGGTACAAAATTTCTTTGTACTCACGTTTCAGGTGCTTAGTTCTTGAATGTCTTGAGTCTTGACGCACAGTACACGCTCAGAACACTGCTCATGGTTACTAACGATCCGTGTAGACCCGTGTTGCAGAGAGCCTGCAGGGTGATTTTAATCTTCTGGCTGCCTTCCAGTGGGTCTGGTTGCATTGCGATGCCTCCCCCCAAAGCATCTGAGGAGCTCCCAGCAGGCGTGTGGATTTCTGGGAGCTGCGTTGTCGTCACAATCCATGACTTCTTGGTGAGAGTCTCTTCAGACCTCTGGGTCACATCGTGTGGGGCTCAAGTCCCTCCAACCCGCAAATCTCCTCCTGGGCCTTCCAGCCACGGTGGGTCCCGAGCGGGTGCGAGGGTGTCCCCGTCGGCGCCAGGATCCGCAGACCTTTGCCGCAGGCCCAGCGGCCGCAGCGCCACCCCCCGCCAGGTGCGCCTCGTGCCCGGGCTGGTCTAGGGCGGGTGTGTCCCAGTCTATGCTCGGTGACTTTTGCTCAGTGAAGTCGGTATAGACTTTCAGTGCAGGGGGAGAGTCGCTGTCCAGTCTCATCAGTTTACAAGTAACTGACTTCCGAGTGCGGAGCTTCGGACCCACACATGGCAGCGACATGCGTGACCTTCCTGGGCAGAAGCCCGAGGAGTGCGGGTGGCGGCTCTGGGTGCACTGAGGCCTGCGGCAAGGCCTGGCGGGCGGGCGCAGCCGCCCTGTTCCCGCCCTGAGCTGGGGTCCCATCCCCTACTGGCTCCTGGCTGGGTGTGACACTGTTGTGCTACTTTTAAAAGTGGTGCCACGGGATGGCCGTTTCCACAAGTGACGTCGTCCCAGTTTGGAAATTGCTCCGATGTGTCTGAAAATCCGTCTGGCTTCGGCGGCCCCAGGGCGACATTTCCTGCACTTCCCCCCCCTGCCCGCCTCCTGGAGCGTCCGGGCTGCTTTGCTCGCTGCACGATGCGGCCAGAACTCTGCGGCCGGTGGTCAGATGCGGCGTGGGTGCTGGCACGGCCGTGGATTCCATGCGGCGTTTGTGCAAAAGAAGGAAGAGATGGAGACACGTGTCCGCGCCTGGGAGGCTCCCGCTGCCCCTCCCGCACCACGCTGACACCCCCGCACCTGCCGATTCTTGTTCTGAGAACCTTTCAGAACACGCTGACGACTATTCTTCAGCTTAGAAAATGTCAGTGTGAGATTTGTTTGTTTGGCTGGAATAAAGTAAGTCATTCAGAAGTCTAAGTTCATCTTTACTGAGGAGCTGCCGTGTCTGCACCAGGAGCAGCACCTTCTGCGGAAGAGCCGGCTGCAGAGCCGTGTCGGGGCCGCAGGCCCAGTGGGAGCTCCGTGCCCGGTGTGGAGCCCGAGGGTTTAGTGATTCCCCGCCAAGGACACGGAACCTGGATGGAACGTGGGGATCCGAGGTGGATCCGAGCGAGGGGTCGGGCGGCTCCGGCCACTCTGGTGTCGGGAGCTCAGGTAGGGCCTGGAGGCCCGTAGTGGGCCGAGCGCAGAGGACGGCAGGGCACCCGCGCTGGCAGCCCCACGTGGGCCGTGAGGGCCGGGGGTCCCCGTGGGGCAGAGCAGCCTCCCTGGGGGAGCTGGTGCCACAGCCGCGCCTGCCGACACTCAGCCCCAGACAACGTCCCCGGGGCCGGGGGGTGACGGTCGTGGGTCCTTCCCAGGGTCTTTTGTCTCAGTGAGTGAAGTATTGGTTTGCCCCTGAGACAGGCAGCTGGCCAGGTGCAAAAACCTACTGTGCGCTAGTCACTGCACAGGTCACTGTAGACACCAACAGGACAGAGTCCATGCCCTCCGGAACCGTCCCTGCCCCCCAGGAGCTCCCCGAATCTTGGCCAAGGACGCGTGTTTGGCATGAGAGCTGTGTGGGGCCAGAGAGGTGGGTTCCTTAAATAAACATCCACGCTGGGCGCACCCGAGAGTGCTCTCCTGTGACTGAGGCCACCACGCGGGCGTGTCCCCCTGCTAGCCGGGAGTGGGAAGGGGCCCAGGCGGCTCTGGCCCTGCCTGTTCCGCAGTCGAGAAGAGCTGCCACGCTGCCTTCAGAACCTGCCCCGTCCCCTCAGCGGGTTTCCTACCTCATCACCTAGCGGGAGTTTCCAGGACACTTTAGGATGGGAAAGCGACATTGCTGTTGTCACGGTTGACAAGTGTCCTGCAGGCCGGCGAGGGGCAGTGCAGTGTCCACGCTGCAGGCCTCAGGAGATGTGCCTGCCCCCCCAGTCCACATCTGCATGGTCACGCGCAGGAAGCCGTGATGACAGAAGGAAGGTCGCTGGGATTGAAGCAGAGCCCTGTGTGGGGACAGCTGTGGCTCTCGGAGCTGCAGGAACTTGAGCCAGTGGCCGTCATTTCCTCTCTCACAAAGTGGTGCTAGGGAGCCGTGGGTGAGGAAGTGCCACGTGAGGTGGCTGTCACCAGGCCTGGCCTGACACTGAGCCTCAGCGTGGCCTCTGGTGTCGGCGCTGTGGGTGTGAGCACAGTGAGCGTGGCCGCTGGTGTCGGCGCTGTGGGTGTGAGCACGGTGAGCGTGGCCGCTGGTGTCAGCGCTGTGGGTGTGAGCACGGTGAGCGTGGCCGCTGGTGTCGGCGCTGTGGGTGTGATGAGCGTGGCCGCTGGTGTCGGCGCTGTGGGTGTGAGCACGGTGAGCGTGGCCTCTGGTGTCGGCGCTGTGGGTGTGAGCACGGTCAGCGTGGCCTCTGGTGTCGGCGCTGTGGGTGTGAGCACGGTGAGCGTGGCCGCTGGTGTCGGCGCTGTGGGTGTGAGCACGGTGAGCGTGGCCGCTGGTGTCGGCGCTGTGGGTGTGAGCACGGTGAGCGTGGCCGCTGGTGTCGGCGCTGTGGGTGTGAGCACGGTGAGCGTGGCCTCTGGTGTCGGCGCTGTGGGTGTGAGCATGGTCAGTGTGGCCTCTGGTGTCGGCGCTGTGGGTGTGAGCACGGTGAGCGTGGCCGCTGGTGTCGGCGCTGTGGGTGTGAGCACGGTGAGCGTGGCCTCTGGTGTCGGCGCTGTGGGTGTGAGCACGGTGAGCGTGGCCTCTGGTGTCGGCGCTGTGGGTGTGAGCACGGTGAGCGTGGCCGCTGGTGTCGGCGCTGTGGGTGTGAGCATGGTCAGCGTGGCCGCTGGTGTCGGTGCTGTGGGTGTGAGCACGGTGAGCGTGGCCGCTGGTGTCGGTGCTGTGGGTGTGAGCACGGTGAGCGTGGCCGCTGGTGTCGGTGCTGTGGGTGTGAGCACGGTGAGCGTGGCCGCTGGTGTCGGCGCTGTGGGTGTGAGCACGGTGAGTGTGGCCGCTGGTGTCGGCACTGGAGGCGGAGGCACAGCAGTCCCCTCCGAGAGCAGGCTCAGTCCCTATCTGACACGCTCGTTAGTGGGAGCCGCATCCCTTGCCCCGTGGAGCCAGTGTGGTCCTCCTGCCCCTCTCCAGCTCAACCCGTGCCTGACGCCCCCCGTTTGGTTGTCACTCGGGGATGGAGCGTCTGAGATGCTTATCGACCTTGACCCTCTGAAACGTGTGTCCTGACAACACCAGGCCTTAGATTTTCCCACTTCTGAGCCACATGGAGATTTTGAGCCCTGCTCCGAGATGCTGTGAATTGCTGTCCCCCGGCAGACGGCGAGGGCCTGGCCACCCCCGTGGCTGGTCTTGGAGGGAGAGTCCCCCATGCACTGAGGGCCATCATGGGGATGTGGCGGAAGCTGAGCTCACACCTGGCACCAGGTGGTGCTGTCTGGGGAAGGTGCCTGAAGACACTGGTTTGACCAACCAACGCCTTGAAAGAGCAGAGGAGGCTGGTGCCCGAGGAGAGGATTGTCCCACCCTTCTGCGACCTCATGGCACCAAGGACAGACTCAGCCCAGTGGTCCTCGGAGCGGGGATCCCTCACCTGCCGTCTCCTCCCCATGGGGGCTCCCGCTGAGCCCAGGCCACCTGGCCTCCTGCCGGGACCTCCACCGTCCCCTCCACCGTCCCCTTTATCCTAGGTTTCCAGTTTGCTGGAGTGTATTGTTTGTAATGGTCTCTCATGATTCCGTGTTTCCATGGTCTCAGTGGTTATGCCTCCTTTTTCAGTTCTTATTTTATTTATTTAGGTCTTTTCTCTTTTTTTCTTAGTTATTCTAGCTAGAGGTTCATTGATTTTGTTTATCTTTTCAAAACACCAACTTTCTGTTTCATTGATCATCTGTTTTTCTTTTAGTGTCAATTTCATTTGTTTCTTCTCTAATCTTTATTCTCCCTTTCCTTCTACTAATTTTGGATTTGGTTGTTCTTGCTTTTTGAGTTCTTTGAGGTGCATCATTAGGTTATTTGAAGTTCTATTTTTTTGATACAGGCGTTTATTGCTATAAACTTTCCTCTTAATACTGCTTTTTCTGTATCGTCTAGATTTTGGTATGTTGAATTTCTGTTTTCACTTGTTTCAAGAAATTTTAAACTTTCCTTCTGAATTTCCTCATTGACTCATGTGATTGTGTATTTTCTGGGGTTCTGATTTCTAGTTTTATGCCATTGTGGTCAGAAAAGACACTTGATATGATGTTTACTTTTCTGAATTTGTTCATACTTGTTTTGTGGCCTGAGATAGGATCTATTCTGGAGAATGTTCCATGTGCTGATGAAAAGAATGTGTATTGTTAAGCAGTTGGGTGAAATGTTCTGTGAGTGTCAGGCCCATTTGGTCTAGTGTGTAGTTTAACTCCAATGTTTCTGTGTTGATTTTCTGTCTGGATGGCCTGTTCGTTACTGACAGTGGGGTGTTGAAGTCCCCTTCAGTTGTTGTATTGCAGTCTATCTCCCCCTTTAGGTCTATTAATGTTTACTTTATATACTTGGGAGCTCTGTTTTTGGGTGCATAGATATTTGTAATTGTTATATCTTCTTCCTGAAGTGACCCCTTTTTGTTATATAGTGACCTTCTTTGTTTCTTTTCACAGTCTTTGATCTGTATTCTATTTTATCTAATGTAAATATAGTTACTCCTGCTCTTTTTTTGGTTTGCAGTTGCATGGAATATCTTTTTCTATTCCTTCACTTTTCAGTTCATGTGTCTTTGTAGGTGAGGTGGGTTTCTTGTAGGCAGCATATATTTGAGCCTTGTTTCTTTATCCATTCAGCTACTCTATGCTTTTTAATTGGAGAATAAATCCATTAATATTGTGTTATTAGTGATAAGTAGGGACTTACTACTGCCATTTTGTTGCTTGTTTGTGGTTGTTTTGTAATTCCTCTTTTCCTCTCTTCCTTTCTTCCTGTCTCCCTTCATGGTTAAGTGATTTTCTTTGGCAGTATGTTTTAATTCATTAACTTTTATTTTTAGTGAATCTATTGTAGGTTTTTACATTGTGGTTACCATGAGGCTTACAAAAAGCATCTCATTGATATATCAAGTTGTTTTAAAGAAACAACTTACCTTAGATCACAAAGAAAAGAATAGAAACAAAAAATGAAAATAAAAAACCCTCTATACTTTGACTCCATTTGCACCTTATCTTGATTTTATGGTCTCTTTATATACATACTTTTATATTACCTATCTCTTCACAGCTTGCTGTAGGTATTATTGTTTTTGATAGATTTGGCATTTGGGCTTGATAGTAGAGTTATGAGTAGATTGCACACCACAATTACAGTATTAGAGAATTCTGGGTTTGTCCGTGTCCTTAATTTTACCAGTGGGTTTTTTGCCTCCAAATGTTTTATTTCTGCATGTTAGTGTTTTTTATTGCAGACTGAAGAACTCCCTTTAGAAGTTCTTGTAAGACAGCTTTGGTTATCTGGGAAAGATTTTATCTCTCCTTCATATTTGAAGGATAGCCTTGCTGGATACAGTATTTTTGAATGGTATTTTTGTTCTTGTTGTTCTTTCAGTACTTTGAAAATGTCATTCCACTCCATCCTGGCCTATATTGTTTTAATTGGAGCTCCTTTATATGTCATTTGCTCATTTTGTCTTGCTGCTTTTAGGATCCTCTTTCTGTCCTTGACTTTTGAGAGTTTGAGTATTCTTTGCCTTGGGGTAGAATCTGTTTGTCGTTCTCTGACCTTCCTGTACCTGGATATTTGTATATATCTTTCTCAAGTTTTGGAGTTTTCTATTATTATTTCTTTGAATAAGCTTTCTACCCCCCTCATGCTCAGCTCCCTCTTGGATACCAATAATTCTTAGATTTGGTCTTCTGAGGTAATTTTCTTTATCTTGTAGGTGATCTTCATTCCTTTTCATCCTTTTTTTTTTTTTTTTTTTTTTTTTGAGACAGAGTCTCGCTCTGTTGCCCTGGCTAGAGTGCCGTGGCGTCAGCCTAGCTCACAGCAACCTCAAACTCCTGGGCTCAAGTGATCCTCCTGCCTCAGCCTCCCGAGTAGCTGGGACTACAGGCATGCGCCACCATGCCTGGCTAATTTTTTCTATATATACTTTTAGTTGTCCAGATAATTTTTATTTCTATTTTTAGTAGAGACGGGGTCTCGCTCAGGCTGGTCTCAAACTCCTGACCTCGAGCGATCCACCCACCTCGGCCTCCCAGAGGGTTAGGATTACAGGCGTGAGCCACCGCGCCCGGCCCTTTTCATCCTTTTAAAGCTTTTTCACGTCTGTGTATTTTTGGAAAGCCTGTCTTCACACTCACTGATTCTTCCTCTGCTTGATCCATCCTCTACTAGATTTTTCAGTTCAGCAAATGTACTGCTCAGTTTTGAGTTTTCTGTTTGATTTTTAAAATTATTTCAATCTCTTTGTTAAATTTCTCTGACATTTCTGAATTGCTTTTGTGTGTTATCTTGGAGATCACTCAGTTTTCTTAAAACTGTTATTTTGAATTCTTGGTCAGAGAGCTAACATATTGCCATCTTGTCAGGGTTGGTCCCTGGTTCTTTGCTTTGTCTGTTTGAAGAGGTCGTGGTGCATTGAACGATTAGTTATTTATTTCAGTCTTCTCTGGCTTCTTTTGGTTTTTATTGGATGTGTTTGCTTAGAGTTTCTTTGTAACTTACCTGTTGATTTTCTTTCTTTCTTTTTACTTTTTTAATCCACTAGGTCACTGCCTCCTTTTTTGGTACTGCACGGTACCTCATGCCCAGGTCTGCCTTGGTTCTAGTGAGCACCCGGAGCACTGCCCGGCTGGAATGGGGACGTCCCAAAGGGATACCTGGGCAGTATGGGAAGGGCGGCTAGGGGTTCGTGCCCAGGGGACCTGGGGAATGCACCTTCCACCACCTGGGGCTGCTGGACGTCCACTGTGATTTGGTGTCCTGTGTCCTGTGGCTGAGCTGCAGAGCACAGCCTCCAGGGCTGGGGAGGGGATGGTGTTCCCACCTCCGCCTTGTCCCTGGCTGCCCTCGGGGATGTTTCTCCCACGGGCACTCCCAGTGCTTCCCGTGGGTGGAGGCAGGGACAGGTCTCTGCCAGGGACCCCGGGATGGTGGGAAGCTGGGTGTCCACCTTGACCTCGCTTTCCCCGGTATAGAAACCATGAGTCGGGGGGATTTTCTGCATCTGTGGTGCTGGGCATATTTGGGGGCATCATGGACGTGGAAGTCGGATTCTTCACCGTCTGCTTAGTGTGTTTTCACTTCTCTGCAGCCCTAGGAGCTGTCTCGCCGTCATGACTGAGTCCTGGGATGTTGCTGGTGCTATCTCGGCTCTAATCACTTGTCTCTGGTTTTCTGCGGAGGGCGTGAGGCTGGCTTGCTTCCATCCCATAAGGTCTTACCTGTGGAACTGCCCTGCGGGTGTTGCTCCGTGGGCCAGTGGGTTACGAGTTACTGAGATTTGGGGAGTTATATTATTCTTATTAATTTTTTAAAAGGATTGTAACAAGATAAAATAGTTTAACTACCGAACTATGGGGAACCATCAAGTCCCTACACAAAGCCACCTAGAAAGTGGAAACTGTCCCTGGATCTGCGGGTGACATAGGAAAGCCAAGTTTCTCATGGTGGAAACGGGTTTTCTGGCTGGGGACAAGCTGAGCCTCAGGGGACACTGCAGCTGCGTGGCAGTGAGGGTCCATCTTACAGGGGGCAGCTGGGGCTGACTGTTCTGGAGGGTTTGTGGGGCGATGGCAGCTCCAGGGTCGGAAGAGCCGTGATCGGAGTCTCTGCACAGCCTGGACCCCGCATTGCCGGCTCCTGGGCAGGTCCTCAGTCTGCTCCTCCCTTGTCCTCACCTGCCAGAGGGAGGCAGCAAGGACATGGCGCCTGACGCCCCACTGAGGTCCCGGATCTTGCTGGAACGAGCCCTCGGGCAAGGAGAGTGAACGTTCCCGTGAGCTCGGGTGCTGGGTGCTCAGCGCCTCGGGGAGGGAGAGCTTGTGTGGACGTGGAGGTGGGAAGAAGGCGGCGCGGGTGGGCCGGGCCTGCTGCGCTGGTCGCGCTGCACTTGTCGGCAAAGGGCCTGGAGGCTGTTGGCTGGGAAGTAAAATCGATGCTTCAAGTCAAGGGCTGGGTGAGGTGCCCCTGAGACCCGGTGCTGTCCCTCTGGGTTTCCCTGCCAGCGTCGCTCACAGGTTCCCTCCCTCCTTGAAGAAACGTGCCAGTCTCCTTGCTCGTTCGTTACCAGCGTGGGTCTCTGCAGTCTCTGTGGAAGATCACACGGGCGTCCGGGACATTGCTGTTCCCAAAACACTTCCGAACCTGCGGGTTTGGGTCCCTCAAGAGAGGGGTGAAGGTGGCTCTTCCCGTCCCGTGGTGGAAACGCTGAGCTCAGCAGGTCGCGGGCGGGTCTGGGGTCACGGGGCGTCACCTTGGTGTTAGTTCCCTCACCTGTGAAATGGGTGACACACCCGGTTCCCGGCTCATGCGGATCACGAGATGGTGCAGAGAATCCTGGGGGCACTGCGCAGGGCAGGTGCCCAGAGACGTGCAGGCCCTGCCCCCGCCCGCCACGCCACCCTTCCTGTGTGGGGGGCACGGGCCTGTCTGGCACGGCGTGGCCGAGGCTTGAACTGCAGAGGACTGTGGTGTTGCCGTCCCGCAGGTGGGTGCTGGCGTGTCCTCGTGTGGGGGCCGCGGGACTCATGCCTGCGGGTCTCCCCGGGCCGCACAGCGTCTGAGAGAGGCCACGTGAATTAATTAAATACACGGTTTACAGGAGTGACGGGAGTCACAGGACGTGAAACCTTGTCCTTTTCCTTTGGAAGTTCACACTCGTGGCCTCCCGGGTGACATGCTGGGGCCGTGGTCGGTGGGTCCCTGGGGACGGCGCCATGTGGACCGAGCACAGGCGTCTGTGGCCACGCGTCGGCTGCGGGGAGCAGAACAGCCTGAAAACAGCCCCAGAGTGGGGCGCCCGGCCCTGGCTGGGGTTTGTGACCCACAAAACGTGCCTCAACGTTTTCCAGAAAAGAAAGCGATTTCCGGGGCAGGGGCCTAACCAAGGGTCCTGATTCTGAAGATGCTCTTGGTGGGGCTTAGCCGCGTCCGGACGGGAACCGTGCGGCCGGCAGGGACGGAGCTCCCGGGTGTTCTACGCACGTCAGGGCCTGGAAACGGGGTTTGGCGTCCAAAGCTAGAGAAAGAAATGATGATCAAAACCAATCTGTTCTCTCACCAGCTCTAGTGCGGCGGCTCTTCAGCATTTTAAAAGGCAGTTGTGCTACTGGAATTTGAAACGACAAAGTACGTTTATGGGGTCAAGGTGAAACTGCGAGTGTCACAGGGAAGGGACATTCAGGAATGAAACGAAGAGACCCAGTGAGGGCTGAGCTTGGAGCTGGTGAGGAGCCGCCGAGGGCAGTTGAGGCTCCTGCTCCCGTTTATACGCGAGAAACGCAGCTTGCAGGGCGGTCTGGCGTGCCGGGTCCCCACCCGCAGCACCCGCCGTCCCTGCTCCACGCCGCGCCAAGGCCTGTGCATCCCGAGTCCCCAGCCTGACCCCCTGACCCCCTGACCCCCTGGTCCCCTGGCCTGTCTGCTCTGGCCCAGTGGAGCCTCAGCAGGAGCTTGGGGAAGGCAGGACCACCCTCCTCCTCCTCAATCCCTCCAAGACGCCTGGCTGGCCTGTCCTCGGGTCGCTCACTGCTTCCTGCCAGTCCACATTCTGCGGGACTCGGTTTCCCCTTGTGGGCCTTGGGACTCAGGGTGCCCCCCTGGCTTGCCTGTGCCATGGCTCCTCACACCCTGGGCGGTCCCTCTGCTAGACTGTTCCGAGCAGCCCCCGCTGTGGGGAGACTTGTCCTGAGCTGCATGCAGACCACCCACCGCTCGGGGCAGGGGCCCTGGCGGTGCCTCCGGGTGGGACACAGGCTGTGCCCCCGGCCTTGGCGTGGGCTGCTCGGTGGAGCGCGAAGCGATGCTCTCGGGGTGGTATGTCTCTGGGATGTTCCTCCTGCTTGCAGGCAGCAGTGGAGGTTCCTTCGAAATATCAATTCCTGAGCTTTTTTTTTTTGGAGACAGAGTCTCACTCTGTTGCCCGGGCTAGAGTGCCATGGCATCATTGTAGCTCGCGGCAACCTCAAACTCCTGGGCTCAAGCAATCCTCCTGCCTCAGCCTCCCGAGTAGCTGGGACTACAGGCATGCGCCACCATGCCCGGCTAATTTTTCTGTTTTGAGTAGAGATGGGGTCTCGTTCTTCCTCAGGCTGGTCTCAAACTCCTGAGCTCAAGCGATCCTCCCGCCTCGGCCTCCCAGAGTGCTCCCTCCCCTGTGCCCCTCCCCTGGGCTCTGCTCGGGCAGGCGGGTGCAGCCTGGGTGGTCCAGGGCGCCTGGTGGGTGTGCACAGGCCGGGTCCCTCCCTCCCACACTCGGTCTCTCCTGCCAGAGCCTCGGGCTCACGCATCTTCCCACTTCTTTCCCTCTGACTCTGCTTAGGCGAAGACCCAGGATGTGGCTCAGGGTGAGAGCGTGCCTGCCCGCGGTGTCCTGGGTGGGGGCGGGTGACTTTCTCGAGTGTCCGCTGGCTGGAAGGCGGTGGTCAGCTCAGCACAGCTCCGGGGGGTGGGGCGGGAAGGACCCCCCTTCCCCAGCTCCCAAGCTAAGCCCCCCCAGGGCGCCTGCCTGTGTTACGGGATTCGGGATCCGTGGGCCCCAGGGTGCGCCCCACGCAGAGCTCTAGCAGGTGTCGTCTCCTTGGGGCTGAGCACACTCTGTCCACAGAGAGCTGAAGGAGGAGCCAGCAGAGGAAGGGGTGGCGGCTGGCAGAGAGGTCGCCAGGGGACGGTGGGGCTGGGCTGATGGGCCCGAGGTCCCTGCAGAATGTGTCACAAGGGGGACGTGCTAGACGGGGTGTCCGGAACCCTCAGGCTCAAGCCGTGGGCTTCCTGTAGGTCGCTGTGGGGCGAGGCGTCGCTCCGTGTCTCGGGAGTTCTCCTTCCGTGGAGCTGGAGCCCTGGGGTGAGGTGGGCCGGGCGTGTTGGGGCGTGTTGAGGCGTGTTATGGCGTGCCAGGGTGGGTCCTGGCGGGGAGAGATTAGCAAAGATTGAACGCCAGGTGAGGGAGGGCGGCCGTCGGCCCCGGTGCGGCCCGTGGGCGTCAGGAAGGTGCTGGACAGAGGAGCACTCGCTGCACCATCCCTGCGATACGTTTAATCAAGCAGAACAATAATTAAACTGCGCTATTGGCGTCCCGTCCCTGAGGACCGCGGAGCGGCTGTTCCGGCACGGCGGGGTCCCAGGCTCCCTCCTGCGGAGTGTGGACGCCCCCACAGGTGACCTGACTCTCACAACGCGGTGGTTTCGCCCGGCTGCGGTGGCAAAGCGTCACACCGTGGGCGTCTTCAGAAGCTGACGGTGACGCTCCCGGCCCTGGAGTTGGGTCTGAGATCCCGGTTCTCTCTGCGGCTGCGAGAGAGAGAATGTTCCGGGCCTCTCTCCGCTCGGGAGGTTTGCCGGCCACCTTGGGTGGTCCGTGGCTTGTGGACGCATCGCCCCAGCCTCTGCTGTTACCCTCGAGTGGGGCTGTCCCAGGTGTGTGTCCCGTTGTCCCGTTGCATGAGGGCCACAGTCCTGCAGGGGCTGGGCCACCCTGATGACCCGCGAGCTGCGCAACACGGGCCTGAGCCGCACACGTCCGTTTACACGCGGGTTTTTCAGCCACATGCAGACCGCCCGTGTGCGGGATGCAGGAGCCGCGTCACTGAGGGCTGACTGTGCACGCAGGTTCCGTGGGGCGTGAGCGGTGGGTCTGGTACACGCGAGGGTCCCGCAGCCTCCCCCGCAGGTGCCTGGGGACCACGGCAGGAATGTTTGCTGTCACCAATTCCACACAGAGCCACATTCTGGGGTACGGGGGCTCACACCTGTGAGTTCTGGGGGGACACAATCCAACCCATAACCACCACCGACGTCCTTCCTGCTCCTCGGGGATCTGGTCCCGTTTCTCCCACGCCGGGAGGTTCCCGAGGACGAGGACGGTGTGGCGCCTTCCCTTGTGGCCAGGCCCTGCGGCCCCGTGGCCCCGCCCCGCCCCTGAGGCCATCCTCCCGGCTCTCTGGCCCCCACTTTGTTCTTTCCCTGGTGTCTCTTCCAGGGATCCGAGGTTGGGGCTCGCTGCTCCCATCTGCTCTTCCCAGACCCGCTTTCCGGGTCCCGGACGTTGGCGCCACCGTGGTGCCCGGAGCTCCTGAGCCCAAACGTCGCCGCCTCTCGCTGGAGGCCCCGGCAGTTCCTGGTGTTCCAGTGCATGGTGACACCCACGTGCCCAGGGACAGCCTCGTGTTCACCGCTGCGGACGCACGTCCAGCCCCGGGTTTCCTGCTGCCCGTGGGCCGGCGTGGGGAGACCGGTGCACCGGGGGAGGGAGAAGCACGCTGTGCTGAGCTTCAGGCATCCAGGAAAGATTGTTCTAGAAACCGCCCACTGAGGAGCATGAATTATTTTACATTTTGGCAGTAATGACCGCAAAAGACCCGCAACCCAGACCGACGTGAGCAGTGATTCTCAGGGAGGGCTTGCATCTCAGCGCTGGGGGGTCATGGTAGTCGCACTCTTCCCTCCCCGTCTCCCGCGGGCCGTTCCTCTCCGCCCTGCAAGGCCGCTGGGGCCCGGGCTGTGACGTGTCCGTCCGAGATCCCGAGTGGCGTTTTTCTTTAGGAGACTGTAGTTCTCCGGCCTCCCTGGGGTCACCGTCCCCTGGGAAGGTGACGGGAAGGGGCAGCTTTGTGATGGGAAAATGCTTTTTTCCCTTGAGTTGGGAACAGCCCAGGAGTTTTAAAAACCATTCTGTGTTGCCTCAGAAAAGCTCATTACATTGAAATGTTCCCCATGGCACATGTCCTATTCAGAACTCGTGTGTTTGGCAGAATAGTAATTACACCCAACAGGAAAAATTGGTTTCCGTCTAATGATGAGTGAAGCTGGGAAACACAATGAGAGCAGATGGGTTTAATCGGCCGCGGTGCCGGCACGGCCAGGCTGGAGGCTGCAGGAGCAGGCGTTCGGGTCACCTGCTCTTCTCTCCGGGTGAGTCACTTCCTTCACCTGGCACCGCGGGAGGGAGGCCGTCCTCACGTTTGTGGAAATAGTGCCCCAATGGTGACAGTGGCGTCGGAGAAAAAGCGCCTCGATTTCTCCCCTGAGGACAGTATGTGGCCCCTGGATGATTGCTTTTGAGACGGGGTTTGGCTCCGTCTCCCAGGCTGGAGTGCAGAGGCGTCATCACAGCCTCAGGCTCCTGGGCTCAAGCGATCCTCCCGCCTCGGCCTCCCGGTGCCAGGATCACCGGTGGGAGCCACCGTGCCCGGCCACCACTAGATTCTTGAATGTGTTTAGGACTGAGGTCCAGAACCATCCAGACCAGCACGGAGAATGCTGGTCCAGTCCAAGACCCTCAGGGCAGCCGCAGCACTGTGCCCCGGGCCCCGGGAGCCGGCAGGGCTGGCGGAGAAGGAGCCCAAGGTGGAGTCGGCCCGAGCGCCTGGCGACTTATTTATAGAGCACCCCACTCTTGCCGGGGAAAAGCATCCGTGTCCGGCTGAGTGTGGTTGGGGCAGCTGGGAGAGCCAGACTGACGGAGCAGGAGTAGACGTGCTGGCTGCTGGCGCGAAGGGACGTCTCTTGCTGTTTTCTCCCTCTTCCCGCTTAAGATCCACAGTAGCTTCCAGGTTTGCAGTGACTTTAACCGCAGGCAGCTCCTGGGAACCGTGAAGGCGCCGCACACCGCCTTGGACACGCCGGGGTCTGGGGACTCTGTGACGTTGGCAAAGGGGGGTTTTCAAAACTGCCACTGGAAGACGAATGTCCTGGAGCCAAGTTGTGTTTCATCCGCCCCTCTGAGCCCTGGAGGGTACGCCGCCCGCCTTGTCCCTTGGGGTCCCCCCACTGGCTGTGCTCCGCGTGGTTGTTTGTGGTTGTCTGTGGTTGTCTGTGGTTGTCTGTCTGTGGTTGTCTGTGGTTCTCTGTGGTTGTCTGTCTGTGGTTCTCTGTGGTTGTCTGTGGTTCTCTGTGGTTGTCTGTCTGTGGTTCTCTGTGGTTGTCTGTGGTTCTCTGTGGTTCTCTGTGGTTGTCTGTCTGTGGTTGTCTGTGGTTGTCTGTGGTTGTCTGTGGTTCTCAGTGGTTCTCTGTGGTTCCTGAGTTCCGCCGCCTCTTCCTGCTTTGAGGCAGGGGGGAAGGGAGAGCAGAGTGTGAAGGGCAGGCGGTGGGCTCTTCACGCGGACC
The DNA here is from genome assembly GCF_020740605.2 of Lemur catta. NCBI lineage: Eukaryota > Metazoa > Chordata > Mammalia > Primates > Lemuridae > Lemur > Lemur catta. Next base: position 449,692 of record NC_059138.1, read on the forward strand.
GTTTCCACCACAGGACACGGGCCCTGCGTGGACACCCGGGGCGATGGGGCACGAGGGTCAGGTCCGTGTGCTCCTCGCGGAAGGCCTGGACCCACTTTCACCCTGAGGAGAGAAGAGAGGCGGTGAGATGGCGACAAGACACCGCTTGGTGTCCGAGAAGACAAAAGGGAAGCAGAACCCAAATGAAAGGATCAGTGCGTGTGTGCGATGTATGTGCCCATATGTGTGCACGTGTCTGTGTGCACACGTGTGCATGCATATGGATAGATGCATGTGTTCACATGTATGTACGTGCGTGCACGTGTGCCTACATGTGCGAGTGTGCATGTGGCTGTGTATGCATGCACATGTGTGCCTATGGCCACATGTGTGCATGTATGTGTGTGCGTGTGCACCTGCACCTGTGTGCTAAAGCTGGAGGCAGAGCTGTGGACACAGAATGGGGAGGAGCCCTGTGCTCCGTGGCCAGAGGAGCAGTTTGGGAATTCTGGAAGCATCGTCTTCTCACGTGGCAGTGTGGCTGACACGTGGCAGTTACGGATTCTAGTTCTCGGTGTTGGGCGCCACACGGTCAAGGGCCCGGGGGCCGCTGTGGAATTTCCTCGTGGACTCAGTGCTGGGCCTCAGAGCGACGTCTGGGCTTCGGCGTGGACCGTCTGTGAGCGCTGACCCGTCTGCAAGTCTGGGGGCTGCCACGTGCCCGGGAGGGGGGCAGGGGCCGACTTGGGGGGGAAGCGTGTCTGCGGCCCCGTGGAGTGGGGTGAGCTGTGTCGGCCTGAGAAAAGTCTCTTCCCTTAGTGATCTATAGTCATAGTTACTATTAGTCGGTGGCTGGTATTTAAAGTGAATTATGCTCTTTCTCAATTTTAGAGCAAATGACACAAATAAATTAGCAGTTAAATTAGCACATTGGGTGAAAGACGCTTAGCATCTGCGACCTTGGCAGTAAATACCTGAGATATTGCTGTGACCTTTGCCCTTTCCCCAAGCAGAGCTGCGGGTCCTCGGGGGCAGGTTTCCTCGGTGTCCCGGAACGGGCCAGCTGGGCACTCACCGGCCCCGGGGGTCTTCCCAGGGCGGGGTCGCGAGTCAGTTGCGATGCGTGTCCTCCGGTTACACTCGTGGTCCGCGGGGCTGAGCAGAGGCGGGAGCCAGACACAGGCCTCTTCCTGGTGCCTTTCTGGTAGAATTCTGTCACCTGCCGTCTGCACGTGACACGCTCACAGTTGGGAGGTGAGTCTCTGGCCTGCGCCGTGTGCCTGCTGTGTCCCCGCGTCCCACTTTCCCCGTCCTCCTGTGGCGCTGGGGCTGCTCCGCACGGTGGCCGGGCAGAGCCCTGTGGCCGCCGCCCTCGCCAGGCCCGGAGACGCTGCCCGAGCCCCCCACTGCTCTGTCAGATTCCCACACGGCCACGGCCCCGTCCTCGGCCACGAGCCTCTGTGTGTGGGGGTGGCCGAGGGCGCTGAGCCCGTGACGGTCCCCAACATGCTAAGCGCGTCTGAGGCTGGAGGAGCCGCGTGACTTTCTCGCGCTGCCTGCCCTGGTGGGGTCTCCGCCTCTCCCTGCTGGGCTGGAGTCTCAGGACCCCCCCTCCTGACGGGCTGTCTGCCCCCCTGCCGGGCACAGACACGGGCAGAGGAAGAGCTAACTCTCGGGTGGGGGTGGGGAGCCGCGGACGCAGGGCCCGCAGGGCTGGGCCGACGCCAGGCAGAGCAGGCCACGGAGACGCTCCGGGGCTGAGGAGTGACGTGCGTTGCCATGGAGTCACGTCCTAACTGGGAAGGCCAGACCCTTGCTCAGGGCGGAGCTCCTGTTCTTGGCGTCCTTTCTCCACGTGGGAGCCGAGCTGGAGCACCGGCCCCCACGGCGGGCAACGCGCCTGGCGTCCTCTCCCCTTCCCGCCTCACGGAGGTTTCCAGTGTCCTCCTGGTGCCCATGGTGCTCCCCTTCCTCCTTTTCCTCTTCCCTCTTCCTCCTCCTGTCCCCTCCGGGCTGCGGCCGCAGTGGCCACTGTTTGCTTCTGGCCGTGCCCGGCTCTGTGCGCATCAGCCAGCGGTCCTGGGCTCCCCGCTCCCCGCGTGGCGTGTGCCCGTGGTGCGTGCCCGTGGTGTGTGTGCAGCGTGAGGCGTGCGGGGCTGGCGAGAAGGACTCAGAGGCCTCGTTGTCTCTCGTGCCGATGACGACGGTGAACTCTGTCCCCAGCCTGGGGTCGGCCCGGCCAGGCTGCTCGGCACGCGGATGGGGCCAGGAGGCCGCCTGCACCCACAGGACTGGGTGGGCCCCGTGTGCGCCATCGTGGAGAGGCTGGGCCCGGACAGCTGCCTGTGGCCAGCAGGTACCCGCGAGACCCCCGGCTGCCCAGTTGCGGCCTCCGGACGCGGCCTCTTCCCTCCCGCCTGACCTGTCTCTTCTCTGCTTCCCGCAGGCTGCTTGCTCGAGGACGGCCTCTGCGGCCCGGCGGAGCTCTGCGTGGATGGTGAGTGTGATGCGCTGACGGCTGCTGGCCCTGGGTCGGCCTCCCCCATGCCAGCCCAGCACCAGCCCAGTGGCCCGGCCACGCCGCACCCGCTGTCTCCACGCTGGGACTTGCCGGTGTTAAGGGGAGGAAAGGTGAAGTTAGTGGGAGTGGATCATGCTCCTCACACACATGTGCTGTGTCTGCCCCCACGTTCCGGACTCTCTGTGGTGGGGAGAGCGGGTCCCCTCCGCCTCTGCAGCACCCGGCACTCTGACCTGCCCGCTGCTCCTTCGTTTCACCGTCACCGCCCCCCGGTCTTGCTCTGTCAGTCGGCAAATCTTCTGTCCTCTGAGCCAGTGATTTTCCCGCCTCGTCAGGCAGAGAAGGAAACAGGCTCCTGCTTTCTTCGTGCTTTCGGGTCGGGCTGCAGCCCGCGAGGGCGCCAGGTGCAGGACAGAGCGGGAAGCGCCGCAGAGGCTGGGTGGCCGCCGTGTCCGGGCTGGCGGGAGAGACCGGGGACGTGAGCTTCCCGGCCGCCCAGGGGAGGGGTCAACCCAGACGTCCATAGGGAGGTGTTGGCGGCACGTGGCCCGTGGCAGGGGCAGCCCACCCTGAGCACAGGTGCTCCCTAGGCCGCCTCACCTGGGCACGGCGCATCCGTGACAAGCAAAACCGCGGAGCCTGTGCACCGAGGAGGGGCCGGTCCCGACTCTCAACCCGGAGCTTCCAGGCTGGGACGGTGCGTGTGTGTCCGGCAGCTCCGCGGGCAAGAGGGGCCGCACTGAGAGTCACGCTGTTGGCGGCATAGAGCGAGCTGCTGTGTGTTTTCTTCTTGGGGAGGTTTCTGTGCAGAATGCGCCGTGTGACTGGGATTAGGGGACAGCAGGAGGGAAACCGCACAGGTTGTGAGGTCGTGGGGGGGGGCGGCGGGCACGAGGTTCTGGCCGCACCGTCTTGTGGCCCCTTGGCATGTGCTTGTGCCGCTTTTATTTGGAGGCGACATTTAAAAATATGATATTTAAAAATACGTTATCTGCGTGGACGCCACAGGTTTGACGATACAGGCCGCAGGGGTGTGTGTTTGACCCTATTAGAGACACGGCCACAGCAGAGTGGACGTGTCCCTCGTCTGCCGGGGACAGGCAGCTGGGGCGTTGCGGGACCCTCTCGGGTCTTCCGGTCCTGAACTTTGACTTGCCTACCCGCATGGAGTGGTATTAATGTCATATTAAGATAGTACCTTCAAGTTCCCTGGAAGAGAAAAGCAATGTAAATGTGAACACAAGTGTTCGGGTCTCGATTCGCAGAAACAGCAGCATGTGGTATTTGTTTCCAGCACAGCTGAGGCCCAGGAAGTGGCACAGCTCAGTCTCTCAGAGCTGTGGGCTTCGCGCAGCTGGCGAGGAGCGACACAAAGCCGCGTGGTTGCCGCGGTGACTGCGCAATGGCAGCCGGTCGGCCCAGGGCTGTGTGGCCGCAGAGGCCAGTGGATGGCAGGCCACAGTGGAGTCCAGGACATTCTGCCGCCAGACACCAGGTCTCTCCCTCTTCCCTCCCTTTCTAGAGATGCAGGCAGAGATGTGTGATCCCGCTAAGCTCACGGGTGTTTTCGGAAGGCCCAGCAGAGCTTGCTGCTGACACCCAAGCTGTCTGGGTGGACGAGGTGCTGGCGAAGAGAGTCCTGGGGTGGACACGCCACAGCTCAGGAGGACCCTGCTTACCAGAAACCAGAGGACGGCAGGTGTCCGTGCAGCCGGGCTGGGCCGGAGCCTGTGAACCGGCGGCAGGATGGGCCGTGCGGCACCCTGTGGGAAACGGGGCGCCGGCCCCAGACAGCCAGAAGCAGAACCCCGTGGGGGCCGGCCGCCGCCTTCCGGGCAGGAGGGGACGGGCAGCGGGTTCTCAGAGCACCGTCTGTGCCCTCGCTCCCCGCAGCAGCCTTCGCCACGTCCCTCGGCGGAAGCAGCCCCGGAGTCCATGGTGGGTGGACGGATGAGCAGGGCGTGGTCTGTGCACGTGGCGAAAGGAGAGTGTGACACCTGCTGCCACACGGCTCGGCCTTGGGGCCCACGCTGGGTGACACGAGCCAGTCACAAAGGGACAAGTACCAGGGGCGGAGGACAAGGGGCTCGTGTGCTAGCGTCCCGCCTGGCATGTGGATCCTTGAGCGTCCAAGAGCTGCTCCCCCTCCTGCGGACGCTGCCGTGGGGCCCTCGCAGCAGGGCCCCCCATTTCCCACACTTTGCGCCCCGACCAGGAGCTGACCTCGAGCTCGGGGAGAACAGCCGTCGGCTGTGACCAAAGCAGCACCTGGCGCTGCACCTGCCTCACCACCTGACCGGGCCGGGCTGGACTCGCTGGTCAGGAGCTCAGGGACGTGCCCTGCCCCGGGTGTCACCGCGTGAGGGCCACCGTCCAGCGCAGGGATCACGGCCACGTCCTTTGTGGCCTCGCAGGTTCCGTGTCCTGCCCCGGCCCCGTCTCTGCCTGCGGGAGCTTCCCTCTCTCCCGGCCACGCGTGGGTACACGGAGACACGTCATGGTGGAGGCCGGGACTCCACACTGCGCCTCTGTGGGCAGCGCGGGCTCGGCAGGGCTGAGGACAGAGACCTGGACGCCCTCGGTCCTGCTTTCCAGTTGCTCCTTCAGGAAGGCGCCGCTCAGCCCGCGGAGGGGCCACGCACGCCCCGTGCAGCGGGCGCCGGGCCTGCCCCTGGGGAACATCTGTGGGTTTCCATCAGCTTCTAGAAAGGATGTGTTGTCGGGATGGCAAAGAATTTTTTCTTTTTTTTTGCCTTAGTGGAGAATTTGGCGCATTCTGTCACGTCCGCTTCTCGGGTCGTCACTCTTGGACGCACTTCTGTGTCACTGGTGGAAGACGGCAGAAAGTCTGATGTTATGAAAAGCGAGATTCTGGCCATTGCAGCGTTTCACCTGCTTCTCTCTTCCAGGTGTGTCATGTGTTGCTGTACACGCGAATTGCACAGTAACATGTGGGCGTGTTCTCGCTCAAACAAACAACCTGCGGTCCCAGCAAAGTGCGTGCAGGTGGCGTTCTCCCATTTCACCGGCCGCGTCCTGCAGCACAGCCGGGCCTGGGAGCAGCTGCCGCCACAGACCGGCCGCAGCCACGTGGCGCCCTGGGTCTCGGCGTCTGTGCCGGGAGCTGGGAGACCCAGGGACTTGGACAGGGCAGGAGGCCCCGTGCCTGACGGGACCAGCTGGGCACCGCGTGGGCTCAGGCCTGCCCTCTGCAGCCGCCCCAGAGGCCCCGCGGGACGTGCCACAGCCGGGCTGCCCGTCCGCGTCTGGCCTGACGCTCAGGCTTACGGCTTTTCCGCCCACGGCTCGGACGCTGCCTCGCCCTGTCCTGGGGCCGTGGCGTCCTGAGACCGCAGCTGGACACGCAGGATCACACCACTCAGTGTGCCGGGAGTCTCGTTCCACTCCCAGCCTCCATTAATCAAACCCCAAAGAGGATGGAAATTAATTACGGAGTCAAACCGGTGAGCTAAGCTCAATTTGGCACATTAATGGGAAAAGCAGCAATTTCGAGCCTTCACATTAATGACTTGAGGTGAGTTAACATTGATTCAGCTCCATTTGAATCTCACACGCGTGCTCAGAAGCATGAGCACGGCTGGGCACGCGGGCTCCGCAGATGCCGTTTGCTGCTCACACCACACGAGGTTTCGCAGGGGGGAGGGGGAGGAGGAGGGGGAGGAGGGGGAGGAGGGGGAGGAGGGGGAGGGGGAGGAGGGGGAGGAGGGGGAGGGGGAGGAGGGCACTGTGGACGCGCCCGTCTGCCTGCCTGGGTGGGGGCGAGTTTCAGACCCTCTCACTCCAGGTTCCCGCGCAGCCGGTGTTGGCAGCGGACAGAGGCAGGTTGCCCTCGCGTGTGGACTTCATGGCCACACGGGTTGATCCTTCGTGCATTTTGGGCTGCAGTTATTGGTGACTTAAGACGTCACGCGTGTGCTGGAGACCACGGGCTCTGGTTTGGTGTTGGCGCCACTGTGCCATGTCGACGTCATGGATGTGACCTGAATTTGGTTCTCTTTGGTGTGACTTCGTGACTGAAACGGTGAATACTGGAGGACTCGCAGGGGTGTCTCATTCTCAACGAGCAGCACGGAGCCCTTAGACCCCGTGGGTGGCGTGTGCATGTCGCAGACCCCGTGGGTGGCGTGTGCAGGTCGCAGAGCCCAGACGTGCTGCCCTGGGCCGCGAGGTCAGCCCTGAGGCAGGAGCGGAGGAGAGAACTCTGAGAGTCGTCTCCGCACGGCGCAGTTTTGCGTGTCTGACTCCCGACTTCCTCCCGCTGGGCTGCCGTGGGGACGCTCATGGGCCGCGCTGAGTTCCCACTAAGGGAACCGTCGCCCCCGAACCCAGGCGGCCCCCGCGTGGGTGCCGGCCTTCGCTGGGACCCTCAGCATGCTATGACCTGACAGCTGTTGACCCCGCAGGCCTGAGACCTGGGGGGGGTTTCCAGGAAGGTGGAGAACGACGCAGAAGCAGGTCCCGGAATCCCAGAGGGAGAAGCGTGAGGCCCAGACCTGCGTGGGCGGCAGTTGGAGCGAGGGATCTTCCCGCCACGGAGCCTGGCGGTGTCGTTGCCCTTTGATGCAGGGGCAGCTCCCCGGTGTGAGCTGTGTCCCCCTGCCTCCCGCGCCATGGCCGAGGCTTGTGTGATGAGTGACAGCTGTGAGTGGGTGACACGGGCCACACAGACAGTGCCTGGGTCGTGCCCACAATGAGGCCATGTGCGCCGCCACCGTCCGGGGCCCGAGTCTGAGCTGTCCACTTGGGCACCAGGTCGCGCCGGGTCGCGCTGGGTCTGGGTCCACCCGGGAGTGTGGCCGAGCTGAAAGAAAAGGGACGTTCTGTCACAAGGAGGCCTCGGGCCTGGGTGAAACAAAGTGGCAAATCAGATGACATCAGAGCCAAGACATGTGAATATCCGAGGTTGACACTGGAGTATTATAGTTTTTGCTTTGAAAATCTTTTTTTAGAACATTTGGTTCCTAAGATATTTATGGCTAACTGGTTTTTAAAAAATTCATGTTTAAAACAACAGGTTTTTTTTCCTTCCAGTTTCTCATTGTCAACGGTTAGAGTGTGGGGCGGTCTGTGCTGGTTTTCAAAGCCAAGGTGGGGTGTTAACAAGCTGATTTCGGATCCCCCTGGAGGTCCTGAGCCTGTGACAATGTCTCCCTGGGGCCGTGTTGAGGCTGCGCCTTGCCAAGTGGCCGCTGCCCGGAGTCGGGAAGCCTGTCCTCCTTTGCTCCCAGAGTCCGGTTGCCATGGAGACTGTAAATAAATTATGGATGCGGGAGAGGCGCTGTGCGCGGGACTGCGGCTGCGCCCGGCTGTGCCGCCCTTGGCTCAGACTCACCCTCACGAGACGGCTCGTTGGAGGTGGTTTGTTCGGAGGATGGACGTGCGGTCGGAAGGGCTTTAAGGTTTTAATGTATTTTTACAGCCTTCTCCTTAGGACTCCGAATTGCCGTAGTGTTTAGAGAAATCTGCTAAATCCTGATTTAATTTTGGTCCATTTGCTGAAGGGACTGGAAGGGACAGGAAACCGGTTTGAGGATCGCGGAGTGGTAGCTGCTCGCAGCCACGACCGGCGGTGGATGAAGAATGTGCAGCAGTGGTCACACCATTTTGAAAAGACAGAAACTTTTATTATTAAAGCAAAATATTAAAAAACCTGGGTTCAAAAGATCGTATATACCACAAAGAACATTGTTTTTGGCGTGTGGGCAGCTGATGCGTGTGTAGGGCCTGATTTCCGCGGTCTGGCCGGGCCGCGGGTGAATGTGTGTCGGTTGGCTCTCGGGGCCGCTGCGTACTGGTTTCCACGTGTCAACCCTCCCTCAGCCGGGTTCCCGCCGCCAACGTGGCGTCACTAAGGCTGTGCTGCGAGATGTGGACAGTCGTTCCCGGGAGTCCTGGCCCGCGGGGCTGGGCCGTGGCGCCTCACACATTGGTCTGACCCTCTCCTGACGCGGCTTCTGCGGAGGTGCAGCCTGAGTGTTGGAGGCCGACTGCAGGGCAGTGATTCCAGACGGTGCCAACGTCTGTGCCACCCCTGACTCAGGTGATTTTCACAGCCTGAGCTCAAGGGGTACAAGCTCAGTGTGGGGTCATTTAGGAACCTGCTTGGATTTGTCCCGATGCTCGTGAGCTGGAGACACTGCACACCGCGCTTGTGTGGAGCGATGTGAGCAGCGGCCGTGCGTTTGTGTTGGGTTTTGTGGCTCTCCCAGTGCGTTCACATACGGACCCTTCCTAGGGCTCTGTGCCACCCCTGAGGGGGAAGAGGGTCGGTATCTTTGTTCTCCTGTGTCCCACGGCAAGCTCGGTCCTAGATGTTACACACAGGACAAACTTGGGCAGAACCAGGTCTGGGCCACGCTTGGCCAGGGGCCTCCGTCCCCTGGTTCAGCTCCACACAGGCCTCCCCAAGGAGTTCACGGCGGTTCACCACTGTCTGCCTGTCGCGAGTTCCGGGTTTGCTGCCGGGGTCCACGGTAACCTCCGCTTGTCTCCTGTGACTTCCTGTGGCGCTGGCAGGAGAGAGGACGTGGCCACTTCCCAGTCAGCCGAGCCAGTGCAGAGTCACCGCGTATGTGCAGCATCTCCAAGCACCAGGACGGGCCGGAGGCGTTAGCTGAGCACTCGGGGCAGCAACTGTGTCTTTGTCCTCCCGCAGGACGCAGGACGGGCAGAAGGAGCCAGGAGGGACACGCACGACCCAAGAGGAAACCGCGGGCTGGGAGACCCTGTTTTGGAACATTCTTGGTTTACGTTCAGAAACGAGAGAAAATGATTTGTAGAGAGTTTTTTCCTCTATTTATTTGCTTGAAATCAGTTTTGTTAATGGGTTCTGTTTTTTTTTTTTCTGACCTCCTCTGTTCCAGTCACTTCAGCACCACAGCGCCAGGTTTCTCACCTGTACAAGGTCAGGGCATCCCTGGTTTCTACACCTGGAAATAGCGGGGTCAGACTCTCGGGGGTGGGGCACAGGCGGCAACTGTCTCTTTTGCTTTTTCTCTCGCAACTTCCTAAGGTGACCGTAAGGTGCGATGAGAGTTGAGAGCCACTGGGCCAGTGATCTCTAGGAAACCTTCCGGCCCTAAAAATTCCAGGACATTTGCCCTAAAACACCAGCTGTGCTTTGTGCAACAAAGCCAAAGGTGTGGAGAGGGAATTCAGTCTCCTCATTAATGCTTCGATGGTTTGTTAGCAAGAGCATCATTAGCATGAAAGATATTTCCCTGTGGACATGCAAATCAATGCAAATGACTAATTTGCCATTTAAGAGTTTGTAAATTGCAATGCAGAATTGTCTTAGGTAAATAACCCTACCCTAATTGAGTGACAGTGTTCTGTGTTTTGTCACTAAGGATGTTAGCACAAGACACAGGAAGACTGTAAAACTGCTACAAATGTCTACTAATGCCTGCGTGGTGTCTTGCAATTTATGGGACATTTTATACACATTGTTTCACTTCAGCCGCACAGTTCCCATCGCGTCCTAGACTGGCTGCTGGTGAGCTAGAAACAGGGCAGGTGGGAGGAGGCGAGACTGTGAACGGTTTGCCACAAAGTGACACAACAGCAGCAGCAGCTAGGCCACCCCTGGGCCACCAGGACTTGGCAGCAGAGTGACCTAAGTTTGGGCCAGTGACTTACACACGTGCCGTGTAAAGTGATGAGGCAGGAAGAGAATGGAGGCTCAGACACAAGCCCGACCGTATGTGGTGAACTAGGCACCCGGAGACGCTGGGACAGGGTGGTCTTCAGCAAATGGTGCCGGGAAAACTGGTGTCCACGTTCAGGAGAGTAGCACGGGATCCTCATCTTACACCGTACACAAAAACCTGCTCAAAATGCATGAAAGACCCAAACGTCAGACCTGAAGCCAGGAAACTCCCAGAGGAGAACACAGGAGACGGCTCCGGGCGGTCTCGGCCGTGACCTTTCTGGGCAGGACTCGGGAAACAGGCAGCAGAGCAGAACGAGCCATGTGACCGCGTGACGTCGGAAGCTCTGCACGGCGTGGAAAGGCCGCCTGCAGACCCGGAGAAAATCCCTGGGGACCGTATGTTTGATGAGGTTAATATCAGAGATATGTAAGGAGCCCACACAGCTCAGCAGCGATAAAATGAAACCCGATCAAAAGACGGGCAAAGGCCCTGAGTAGACACTTCTGCAGAGACGATGCACAGACGGCCGACAAGTGTGTGGAAAGTGCTCACATCGCTAATCGTCGGGGAGACGCAGATCAACACCCCAGTGAAACGTCACCTGGCTCCAGTCAGGGCGGCTTTACCAAAGAGACAGCAGGTAAGGGAGGGGAGAAACGGGACCCCGGCTGGGGCCGCCATTCGGGACACAGCACTGAGGGTCCTCAGACCCAGCAGCAGAACTACCGTGCGATCTGGCAGTCCCCTCTCGGGTGACATCCCCAGGAAGCCGGGTCCGGGTGCCGAGGTGACATCTGCGCCCCACGTTCACTGCAGCTCCGTTCACAACGGCCAGGACGGGGCAGCAGCTGAGGTGCCTGTGGGGGACGGGGGGCTGGGGAAGCCGCGGTCCGTGCACAGCGAATGTCACTCAGCCCTGACCGAGGGACCCTCTCGCCCGAGACAACACGGATGGACCCGGAGGACACTGTGCCAGTGCAACACGCCAGGCAGAGACAAACACCGCAGCCCTCACCAGACGTGGAATCAAACAAACAAACGGTGAACATGCAGAGACAGAGTGGCACGAGGGTCAGCAGGGGCAGCGGTGAGGGGCGGGCAGACGGAGGTCAGAGGGCACAGGGCTGCAGCTGTGCGGGGCAGGGGTGTTGAGAGCGGATGGGCAGGTGGGCTGCAGTCGATGCCGCTGCGCTGGCTGCGCTAGTGCCCAGAGGGTGCCCAGAGCGGGTAGCGGTAGAAACGTCCGGCTACTTGACGGCAGTAATCACTCGATATGTGTGTGTCTCAGAGCTTCCTGTTGAATATGCAAATGTATATATAAAAACAATTTTTTTTGAGACAGGGTCTCGCTCTGTCGCCCAGGCTGGAGTACAGCGTTGTCGTCATAGCTCACTGCAGCCTCAACTCCTGGGTTCAAGCAACGCCTTAGCCTCCCGAGTAGCTGGGACTACGGGCACCACAATGCCCGGCTCATCTTTCTACTGTTTGTAGAGACGGGGTCTCGCTCTTGCTCAGGCTGGTCTCAAACTCCTGGCCTCAAGCGATCCTCCCACCTTGGCCTCCCACCTTGGCTGGAAGCTGCCAAGCTGGGCCGGGCACTGGACCAAGAAGAGCAGAGGGAGGCATGAGGAGCCTGCCAAGGGCAGGGCACGGCACGCCCGGCATCTCCACCGCACACGGAAGCCCCCGGAACATCGGGAGGGCCACGCTTCTGGAAAGGAAGGATCAACTTTGTGCAGATGTCGACTCTTTCTGAATGCACATGCTGTGGTTTCGATGTTTGTCCCTCTGAAACACGTGTTGAAGTTTAGTCCCCAAGGTGGCAGTGATGAGGGGTGGGGCCTGTAAGAGGTGATTGAGTCGCGGAGGCTCTGCCCCACGCATGGATTAATCTGCTCCTGGATTCGTGCGCTGGCGTGTTCATGGATGAGTGGGCTGTCACGGAGCGGCTGGTGCGTTATGGGAAGAGGAGGAGAGACCGGAGCTGGCATGTTGGCCCGTCCAGTTCCGTGGCCGTGTGACGCCCTGTGCCACCTCGGGGCTCTGCAGGGTCCCCACCAGCAACAGGGTCCTCACCAGATGAGCCCCCCGAGTTTACCTCTCAGCCTCCATAGCTGTGGGAGACACATTCCCCTTCTGTATGTCACCCAGTTCCAGGTATCCCGCCCTACGCGGCCTCACACGGACCAAGACAGACCCTGTGGATTTAAGTCATCACAGCACAGCATTAACAGAACTTCTTTTGAAATTCAGTAAACTAGTTTTGAAGTCATGGTGAGAAATAAACACTAAACAGGACAGTTAGGAAAGAGGAGTTGCATGCAGGGCGTTGGCCGTGGCGTGTCACAGAGCTTGGCGGTGGTGGAATATTCAGACCCGCGTGGGGTAGATGTGCACAGACAGTGAAGCAGCCACACCGAAACCTGCAAACAGACCCCAGTGCGTGTGGGGACTGAGCTACAGTGACGATGCCTTTCAGATCATCACAGAGGACATGATTATTCAGCAAAGATCCGGGCACAACTGGCCAGGCACTTGGAGGAGACATAGCTGGGTCCTTCCCAAGCTCCTGTCCCAAAATAAAATCCAGATGGTTCAAAGACTTAAAAATATGATGGAATTTTACAAGTACTAGAAGAAAACGTAAGAGAATTTTTAATAATTTTGAGAGGGAGTTTTTTAAAGCAAGGAAGAAAACAGGATATCTCAGCAAGTTAAAAATTCACATACGTTCTACTCGCCAGCCCCACTGCCAGGAAATGATGTGGTGACTGTTCCGGCATGTTCCGGAAGAGCCAGGCGTGAAACGACCCTCTGGTGCATTATGACAGGAAAAACCCACAGACACCCCAACACTCTTCAAGTTACAGTTCATCTCGAGAGGGAGTTGCCCGTCTGTGCCGACGTGGAAAGATCTGCAAAAAGGGAAGATGGGAACAGACTGATCCATATTAGATGGAAACAAAATTGGCTCTAATTTCTCTCAGAAAAGTCAGAGCCTGGACTCAAAGCAAGTGTGAAAGGCCGGAGTGCGAAGGTTTCACCTGAGAATATGATGTTGTCATCACTCCAGGGCAGAGGAAGATTGTGAGACAGGATGAAAAAAGCTCTAACCACAAAGAAAATTATGGATAATTTCAACTACATTAAATTGAGAATATCTCTTAACTAAAATACATCATAAAGAGAATTAAAAGGCCATCCGCAGCATGAGAGAAAACATGTTCAACATATATTGGAAATGTGAGGGCCCTTGAAAACCATTAGAAAAAAGATGACCAAGAGCCATTTGCAAAACGTGTGAACAAGAATTCTGATGAGAAAATTCAAATAACTGAGAATACATGAGGTGGTGTCCAACCTAATCACCAAGGTAGAGATGAAAATTGAAGCCATATGAAATTCGGTGAATCTGCTACTAGGACGGCGAAAACCGAAGTCTGGGAATTCTGGGTGTGGCCGAGGGTGTGGGCCCAGCTCCGGTATGTGGTGGAGGAGGATACAGTTTCTGTCAGGGCTATTTTCTTGACAGGGGAGGTGATTGTGTGAATAGTAGCTAAATAACATTTTGCTATACCATGTATTTTTGTGGACGTTTCATGTCTTTATCGCATTGCATGGGATTAATAAAATGGAAGAACAAGTGCCGTTGTGGTTAAGCAGCATGCGTGTCCTGGTGGGACAGGCTGTTTTTTTTTCATTTCAGCATATTATGGGGGTACAAAGGTTTAGGTTACATATATTGCCCTTACCCTCCCTCCCCCCGCTGAATCAGACCTTCAAGCGTGTCCAACTAGCCTGTGCGCATCGCACTCATTATGTATGTATACACCCCTCCCCTTCCCTCCTCCCCTCACATCTGCCCGACACCCGATCAATGTTATTCCTAAATGTGCTCTTTGGTGTTGATCAGTGAAACCAATCTGATGGTGAGTACATGTGGCGCTTATTTTTCCATTCTTGGGATCCTTCACTTAGTGGAATGGGTTCCAGCTCTATCCAGGAGAATATAAGAGGTGCTAGATCACCATTGTTTCTTATAGCTAAATAGTACTCCATGGTATACATATACCACATTTTATTAATCCACTCATGGATTGATGGGCACTTGGGTGGTTTCCACATCTTCGCAATTGTGAATTGTGCTGCTATAAACATTCGGGTGCAGATGTCTTTGTTATAGAATGTCTTTTGTTCTTTTGGGTAGATGCCCAATAATGGGATTGCTGGATTGAATGGTAGGTCTACTTTTATCTGTTTAAGGTATCTCCATAATGCTTTCCACAGAGGTTGCACTAGTTTACAGTCCCACCAGGAGTGTATGAGTGTTCCTGTCTCTCCGCAACCATGCCAACATGTATTGTTTTGGGATTTTTTGATAAAGGCCATTCTCACTGAGGTTGAGTGATATCTCACTGTGGTTTTGATGTGCATTTCCCTAATGATTAGAGATGTTGAGCATTTTTTCATATGTTTGTTGGCCATTCTTCTGTCTTCTTTCGAAAGATTTCTATTCATGTCCTTTGCCCACTTTTTGATAGGGTTGTTTGATTTTTTCTTGCTGATTTTGCTGAGTTCTAAATAGATTCTAGTTATTAGTCCTTTATAGGATGTGTAGCATGCGAAAATTTTTCCCCATTCTGTAGGTTGTCTGTTTGGTCTCGTGACAGTTTCTCTGGCTTTGCAGAAGCTTTTTAATTTAATCAGGTCCCATTTATTTATTTTTGTTGTTGCTGTGATTGCCTTTGGGGTCTTCTTCATAAATTCTTTGCCTAAGCCAATGTCTATGAGAGTCTATAAGAGTGTGTAAGCGTGTCCAGTCGGCACAGGGGGTGCTGTTGCTTCCTGTGTTGGGTGCTCTGTGCTGCTTATTAGCTTGACGTCGTCTTTGTTGGTGTCAGCGAATCCCACGTGGGGAATGTGTACAGCCGGTTAGCCATTTAGCTGGAGGCGGCCGGTGGGCACGCCAGCACCAGCCGACGTGTGTGTGTGTGTAGCTCGAGTGCTGGGTGCCATGTGGTCCGGGAGAGGCCACCATGGTGGTGCTTCCTGGCTCTGCCCTTGCCTGGGAAGGGATGTGTCACTGCATCAGGGGAGGGTTTTAAGGTCGGTCTCACAGAGGCCACTGGGGTCGGCCCCCCAAGGGGTGTCCTCGGTGTGTCCTCCCTGGGTGCCCCCACGCCCGCCTGCGTCTCCACAGCCCCCCTGGGCTGCCGTTTACACTGGGGGAGACCTCGCAGGTGGCTGGATACCCTGAGACCAGGAGCCCCCTTTCCCGGCGTGAGGCTGTGGGGCCTGCCTCTGTCTTCGGTCCACGGAAGCCAGATTTCACGTGTGCTCCAGATGCTGTGGGCGCCTGTGGACGGGCCACGGCCAGACGGCCCAGACGGCCTGGGGTGGGGCTTTCCTCCAGACTGGAGCATCAGAGAGTTCTTGCCGAAATCCAGACAGACAAAACCAAACAACAAAACTTAATGATTCTCCTGGAACCAAGGACCATTTGGATTTTAAACCCACATGGTGTGTCCATCACCGCAGGTCAGGTGAGATGCCCCGTGAGCTTTGCCAGCCCAGGTGGCAGGTGGCTGAGGGAGGGCTCGAGGCTCCGGCAACAGGCCTCTCTGTGAGGTGGAGCCCAGCTCGGTCGGAACAAGGCTGTATCTTGTACTGCCTGGAAATGTAATTTAAAATTAAGATATATCTTTCCCTACAGCTTAAAGACAGGGCATTTTTCTGTTTCTCA
Source organism: Lemur catta (assembly GCF_020740605.2). Taxonomy (NCBI): domain Eukaryota; kingdom Metazoa; phylum Chordata; class Mammalia; order Primates; family Lemuridae; genus Lemur; species Lemur catta. The sequence continues at coordinate 465,608 of NC_059138.1, forward strand.
TACACATTCAGACACACATATCCCCCAAAAATAGTCCTTTGGAAAAAACCCAACTCTAAAATAATTTAGAGAGGTTTATTCTGAGCTGAATGTATGTGACTGTTGGCCCTGGGGCCACACCCAGGAAGCCTTGAGTGCGTGGTCCTGCAGTGGCCGGGCCACGGTAAACCGTTCACGGGACGGGACCTGCAGGCAAAGTTGCAAATCCATACATGGCAGGTGGCAGAACATCTCACAGAAGGGGCTTATAGGTTACAGGTGGGCTCGAAGATTCTTTGATTTGCAATTGGCTAAAGAAATGCACTTTGGGAGGCCGAGGCAGGCGGATCATTTGAGCTCAGGAGTTCAAGACCAGCCTGAGCAAGAGCAAGACCCCGTCTCTACTAAAAATAGAAAGAAATTATATGGACAGCTAAAAATATATAGAAAAAATGAGCCGGGCATCGTGGTGCCTGTAGTCCCAGCTACTTGGGAGGCTGAGACAGGAGGATCACTTGAGCCCAGGAGTTGGAGGTTGCTGTGAGCTAGGCTGACGACACGGCACTCTAGCCAGAGTGACAGAGAGAGACTCTGTCTCAAAAAAAAAAAAGAAAGAAAGAAAGAAAACTTTGTCTAAAGGTTCGGAATGTTTTAAATTAGGATGAGGAAGTCTGAGTCCAAGATCAGCCAATACACAGACTCAGGTGACCTGTTATGCAAATTGGCCGGCAGGGGGTGTAGCCTTTGCATTGTGTGGCCTTGGGTCCTGTGACTCACTAAGTATCTTATTGTCACAAAGCCTCTGTGTCATGATCTGTGTTAACATTAATGCTGGTCAGTTTTTGCATCTAAACTCCAAACAGGGTAAGGCGTATAACGAGGTGAGTCCGACCTCCCACCTTCATGGCCGGAACTCAGTTTTAAGGCTTTTCTGAGGCCTCGTTGGCCAAGCGGGGGTGGGTTTAGTTGGCAGGGGGCTTAGGATTTTATTTGAGTTTGCAATTTCAGTGTGAACAGTTTTAAGGACAGACTGTGCCATGGCAGCCCAGACCCCGAGACGGGCAGGGGTGGCTCCCTGCGCACAACGTAGGGTGAGTTCTGCCTCCACCCTCTGTCGTCTCTGTCACATCCACAAGTGGGGACACTGCCTGCTGAGAGGAGGGCAGGGTGGTGGCCCTGGGTGGGCAGTGCTGGGACAGAGGGACCGCAGGCCTTCAGGGCACCTGGCCGCTTCCCGAGAGGCTGTGTCGGTCACGGGTCCTGCCCAGGCTCTGCCCAAGCGCTCCGTGGTGGTTCGGGCTCCGGTGTGCGGGGATTGAGCTGTCCAGGGTGGGACTGCGGCACAGGAAGGTCTGGTGGAGACGCTGTCCCGGGCAGCTTCCTGGGGACACGGTGGGGCCCCCTCTGTTCTTTGAACTTCACTAGGCTTGAGTGTTAGGGTCATCAGAGCAGAGGCAAGTGGCAGGTAGAGCAGGGGGGGCGTGGAGGAGAGGGGGCACCTGCCGTGCTTCAGGTGGGGGACGTGGAAGGTCGGGTCGGCCTCGTGGACAGGGCAGGGTGTGGGAGAAGCTGTGTCCCCAGGTGTGGCCCCATCCCCTGTGATCTGGCTCTTATCTCTGGGGACAGCGCTGGGGCTGGGGGACACCCTCAGGGAGGCTGTTGCTGGTGGCATGTGGAGGGCGTCATCCTCCCAGCGTTGGCCCCTCCCAGACGCGTCCTGGGGTCTCACCGAGCGTGGGCTGTGGCGGATTTGGCTGCGGGGCAGAGGGTGGAGCAGTGTGACTCGTCTCCTGGGAGCCACTGCACATCACAGGATGAGGGGGGAGATGCGACCTCGGGGACACCTTGTTCCGGTTCCACAGGGAAGACCCCGAGGCAAACACCTGTCTGAGGTTGTTTTTCATTTTAGTTTCAGCCTGGATCTGGACAGAACCTGGTGTCATGATCTAAACTGTTTCACCGGGTCTTGGCCTGGGACTCAGACCCGGCCTCGGGCGAGAGAGTCTGCCCAGGGCCAGGGGCAGAGGTCGGCCTTACTGAGCTGACATTTGCAACAGGTGTGGAGATTTCAGGTGTGGAATCAGGTTTGGCAGGAAAACAGACATTGACACTGGGGACCTGTGGGCTCAGGGCTCAAGGTCCCGGCTGGGAGGGGAGAGGGTGGCGCTGGGGTCTCTGTGGGCCGGGGCTGGCCCTGCTTCCCGAGCCCCGTCCCTGTCCCAGCTGTGCTGCCGGCCCCCAGGGCCCGTGAGCCACTCAGGGATGGCTGGATGGCTGGAGGGATGGCCTCTGTGTGTGACGGTCTCGCTGCGCCTGGCCTGGCTGTGGTGTCCTCGGGGCAGTTTCCCCGAGTGTCCCGAGGGCCAGGGCCCACGCCCCAGCCCCCTCTTCTCTCGCACCTGCCAGGGCAGGTGGGGCGGGCCGGTCCCGCCCAGGCACTCCTGAGAGGAGGAGGAGGTGCTGCTGGGATCACGCCACAGACACGTGTGGGCCGGGCACCCTGCGCTCAGGGCGTGGGCCCGAGTGGGGCAGTTTCAGGAGCCACCCTGGGAAGCCCCTTGCCCGCAGCCACCTGGACAGGGACCCCGCAGAGAGGCTGCCCTGGGCCCCCGGGACCGTCTCTGCGGATCCCTTCAGGAAGGGGTCCCATGGGCGCCCTGGCAGGGAGGGAGTGGCAGGGGGGACCAAGCAGCAGCTGCCTCTGCCCCTCCCAGGCGCCTGTGCGGAGGAGCACGGGTGCCCGTGTGCACTTGGGCCAGACACGCTGCACGACATGCTTAACCAGGTGGCGGGGCCACAGCTCTTACAGTCTCGGTGGGAAAAAATCTCATTAACTCTCCATTGATTCATTTTGTGTTTTGTAAGAAACTGAGTTTGCCTGTTGGTCGGATATAAACCAACCCTTGGATTTGGGGCAACGCGGGTGGGAGGGGCAACTGCGATGGCTTTGGGGAGACGCTGGCAGCCCCTGGAGGAGCCCTGCGGGGGGTCGGGAGGGCCACCGAGGCGTCTCCCCACGAGGACGCGCTGCCGGAGTCTAGGAGCCCCCTAGTGGGAAAAGTGGATTGTCACATGCTGCCGACCAGAGTTAAAGGGCTTCTGGCTTAAACAGAACAAAAGATATGTTAATATTTATTTTTAAAAAGAGACACTTGTGTCCTGAAAGGCTTTTGTCTGCTGCTGCTGTCTGGGCTCTGGCATTTCAGATTTCTGAAGATTCCTTTCACTAACGTGCTGTCTGGGGGCTTCTCCCCTTCCTGCCGCCGTGATGCGAGAATGGTGGGAGCAGATGAGATCTGTTTTAGTTTTTCCAAAAATGGAAATGAATCACTGCATTTTCTGATAAAAAAGGAAACATAAATTTCTTCCATGCCTTTTTCATATGCATGTTTCCATAATTACGATTAAAGCACATGTACGGTTGAGGAAAAGGACACATGTGGAATGATGGTTGGTCGGGTGGTACAGAGAGATGTCACCTGGACCCCCAGGGTGATCACTGTGTGGGACGCTCAGGGAAACGTCCTTTCAGGTGCTTTTCTGTGTGTACACACATGCACACACATATGTATACACATATACACACATACATGCATAAACACATAAACACATGCTTACACAATATACACATGCACACACATGCATAAATACACACATGCATACACATGCACACATGCATACATACACACAACACGCATGCACACATTCACATAACACACATACATGCATACACACATACATATACCATACACACATACATAAACACATACATATACACGCATAAACACATGCATGCATGCACACACATGCTTACACAATAGACACATGCACACACATAAACACATACACACATACACAATACACACATGCACACACACATACACACATGCAAACACATATGTATACACACATATACACACATGCATGCATAAACACAGACATAAACACATAAACACATGCACACATGCTTACACAATATACATATGCACACACATAAACACACATGCACACACATGCATAAATACAGACATGCATACACATCCACACATGCATACATACACACAACATGCATGCACACATTCACATAACACACATACATGCATACAAACACACATACATATACCATACACACATGCATAAACACATACATATACATGCATAAACACATGCACACGTGCACACACATGCTTACACAATAGACACACCTAAACACATACACACATACATAATACACACATGCACACACAAACACATACACAATACACACGTGCACATACACACATAACCACATGCATACATACACACATGCACACACGTACACACACACACACCACACGGAGTCCTGCAGCCCTGCAGAGCTTTCTCACCGTTTGCCAAGCAGACTCTCACCCGCGTGCTGCATTGACTTCCCCTGACGGACGTGGGTGCTCAGAGCCCACCGTGCGGATGTGCTGGTGTTTATCGAGCAGACCCCACGGTGAGGAAAACGTAGCTGTCGTTATTCACGTGATGACCAGGAGTAGAGGACAGGCTGTCCCTGCCCTCACTGTTTGTGTGCAGGGCTGCGTGGAGCGTGTGCGTTTCAGCCCCGTCAGTCACTGTGTCCCGACATTCTCAGCTCACGCTTGGGGAAACCACTGCTCTCGGGTTTTTAACCATGTCAGGGGATCAGGGAACGAGCTCCTCACCCTGCCGGTCCCCACGCTGCCATGGAGGATGCCTGGCTGGTGCTGCGCTAGGACCCAGCATGCACTGGCATGGGGTCGGTGACACGCCACTGGCACCGAGGCCTCCAGTTAGGGGCCTTCTGGGCAGCCCCCATCGAGCTCCTGGGAGCTGGGCCTGGAGGCGGCGGGTGCCTGAGTATCAAGTCTTTGGAGCGTGTGTTGGAGGTGGCGTCTCTGCCCCCAAGAAGACGGTTTCCAGGGTGGGTCCCCGCCTTTGTGGGCCATGGCCACCTAGCGCCACCCTCTGTTCCTTCAGCTGCATGGGCAGAGGTGTCCACGCAGGGTGAGGACACAGCGGGAGGCTGGCCCATTGCCAGGACCCACCAGGGCTCCCGTGAGCACGCAGCGCTAGAGACGCGTCCAAAGCGATTCCGTGCTGCGTGTTCGGGGAATGCAGAGGGTCATCAGCAAGGTGTCACAGAGCCCAAACCAGCTCCTCTGCGGGCTTCTCCTCAGTGGTCCGGTCAATTCCAGACAGCCTCGCACTTGGGGTTTCACCGTGAAAACGAGTCCCAGGGCATCCGGCCTCCCCGTGCCAGTGTGCGGTGTGCCCTTTGACCTACACCCCAGTGCCCTGCAGGCGGGCAGACCTGCCATTGGTCTTTCACAGTCACGTCTTGCAATGGATGCAAACTGATGTCTGTATCCTACACGCTATGTCTACTGCACATGTGTTTAATGTGCAGTCTGCATATTAACACGCGCTAAGGCTTGATGTTTAGCAGAGTGAGCGGTGATCGAGGACAGGGTGGCAAACGTCGTCTGTGAGGGGCAGGTGATGAGCTTTTTGGCTCTGAAGGCTGCGTAAGATTGTGGCTCCTCCTCCTCCAACGATGTAGACATCATGCCTGTCTTGGAGGCCTGTAATAGAGGCCAGGTGGGGTGGGAGATGGGGGAGGAGCTGGATGTGGGCGCCCACCTGAGCCCGAGCCCGAGCGTCCGGCACCGGACGAAGCCTTGGGCGGACTCAGAGGGACAGGCTGCTTCTCTGACGGACGCGCAGCCATGGAATGGCACAGACCGGGCCGCCGCCCAGACGAAGCCCGAGGTTGACACCTGGGGACCTCTTCCCTCATTTTAATGAGAAAAGTCATTCTCAGGGGTGGAGATTTAACATGCTAAGGAGACACACACGCATGAAGAAGCCTGTAATACAACTACGCAGGCAAAAGAGAATCTCCCCTCCACACGCCCACGCATCAGCCTGTTCCCGCTGGAGCCTCTGCAAAACTCCCCGAAGCCCCTCGCGGAGCAGCCTGAGGGCCTGTCCTTGGTGCTGCCCCCGTGTCGGGCATGAGCCCGGTGACGCCTTGCTGTGGCCCTGCTCGGCCCCTGGCTGATTCCTGCGGCACAGAGAGCCCGGGGCCTATGTGGGCCGGCGGGGCTGAGGGCAGTTTGCCGACCCTGCCAAAGAGCCTCCGTGACATGGTTGTTACACGGTGGAGATTCTGCCGAGCCCTGTGTTAACCAGCTGGGTGTCAGCTTAAAGTGGATTTTCACATAGACGGATTCATATCGACCAATTTCCAAGAAAATTTACAATGATCAGAATTGAGCTACAGACTTCTCCTGGCTGTAATGATCCGTTTTGATTGGATCTGATTTCCTGCAGAGAACGATTGGAAACGCCAGATAAAATAGTACGCGTAGAACGTCTGTTTGAAGGTGTCGCGGAAGCGCTAAAGCAGCCGAGGTTTGAGAGGCCAAGACCCGGCTGAGCAGCCTGATTTGATCATTCCTCGACATGTACATGCATTGAAACATCACTTTGTGCCCCGTAAACATACAGTTATTTGTCAATGGAAAATGAAACGTACGCGTGACCCGGCAGAGAGGGACTGGTGGGCGCCGTCCCCCGTGAGCTGCCCACCTTGGGCGTTTGTGGTCCTGGCAGAAGAGCCCAGAAGCCCGCAGAGGTTCTGCCTTCCCAGGCGTTGGAAAGCGCAGGTTGAGGTTCGGGTTGCCAAGGCTGCCAGGGCGCAGGAGAGCTCTAGGCTACGGCTTCCTCCTCCGAGGCGTTCGCCCAGGTCTGGGGGTCGGTAGCCAAAGGCCGGCCAGGAAGCCGTGAGAAATCATGGCAGAGTTCTCTGCAGTCTCGAGTGCTGAGGAGAGAAAACTGGAATCAGGCTCCTCTAAGAAAAAAGGGCCATGGCACCCCCAGGCTCCAGCCCCGGGTGCGCAGGCCCTGGGTGTGGGGCGAGCCCCAGGCGGGCCGGCCCTCTCGAGTGACAAGCCGGCTGCGCGGCTCAGGCCTCGGTTGGACCAAGGTGACTCCCCAGTGCAGGAAGCGAAGAGACGAAATCACCGGAGCCTCTGCAGTTTCACACGTAACGTCTGAGACTCAGTTGTCGAGAAACAAGACCGAGACGCAAAAACGGGTCATGGAAGGGCACCCACACAGTTGTCATACTGGTGACATTCAAATGAGAGAGTAACCGTGACTGCTGTGTCCGGGAGAACCGGCAGCAAGGGGGAAATCTCACGAGAAGTGGATTCTGTAATAAAGCAATCAAGGCACTGGAACTGCAGTTAAGAACTCGACAGACGGGCCCAACAGAAGATGGGGCAGGGACATGGGGCAGGGACACGGGTCAGTGGGAGGTCGGCAGGCAGAGCCAGAGCAGAGGGCAGGGACTTATGTGGCACTTAGCTACAAAAGCTGTGACCTCAGCGAAAGGTCAGAATGTGAGTTTGGCGCCTCCTCTGTACATGGCTGGCTGACAGGTGGCCGAGTGCCTTCCTCTTGGGCAGGACCTGCACCTGGACGGCCAGGCACCTGCGTGGAGGGTGGTGGCAGTGAGCCGGGAGCCCGGCCGGGATCTGCCTGGCCCGGCTGCGGAGACTCCCAGGCGGTGGGACAGGGAGTCGTGGAAGCGGACGGGGACCCGGTGTTGGAGCTGAGGGTCAGAGGGCGGAGGCGGAGATGGGGGAGCCGGGCAAAGGGAGGAAGCTGACAGGGAGGGGTGCTGGGCCCCTGTCCCCCGCGCCCATGACGCAGAGCTGTCGCTAACCGTGGCCTTCCTTGAGGCTTCATCGTGCCAGCCATCATGGATGTGCTGCGTGTACTTTGGTTCTGACGGAACATGTTCTTCCCTGGGACACGGAACGGCTTTTGCTGTTGGTGGAAGTTCCGCCTGCGGCTGCTGAGGGGCTCTTGACTGCGACAGAGCCCCCCGACTGGGCACAGGGACAGCCCCTCACCCTGGGTCGCGTGGCGTGGGCAGAGCACACAGCCAGAAACACGTGTCCGCGACAGGCAGTGACATGAGAAGACCTTGGTTTAGTGAGTGAGGCAGCCAGGGCTGCGGTGGGAAGCCTTGGTCCGAGTCGGCTTTGCCATGTCCGATCGGTGGAATCTGTGAGGTCCCCTCTCCGCCACTCGTCTTGCCACACAGCTGTCCTGGCACTGGCTGGCTGCACACAGCCTGCGGGACTCGCGGCATTAAGGGGGCTGCTTTTATAGTATCCTTTGGTATAAAAATTGCTGTTTTTACCAGGAAAGACCCAGGAAAGACTCCAGAAAGGAGTGACTAAATGATGTACAAACACACGACTGAATTTCCCGTCAAAATTGGGACGGGCCTCAGCGCCCGTGAGCTCCTGTCCACGCCGGCTCCTCCGCAGCCCGTCTGCCGGGTCCACCGGCTGCTGAGTGACCAGCCGCGCACACCAGGGACAAACCAGCTCGACCCTGCGCAGCCATTAAGTGATATTTATGACGCATGTGTTAAGGACGTGAGACAATTCTGAGGGATGATGTTAAGTGACAAGGGAAGCTATAAAATTGAGGCAATAATGTGATCTCAACTGTGTGAAGAAAGATACCAAAATACCAACAGCGGCTCCCTCAGCGTGGTGGGGTGTAAATACTTTCAGTTTTCTTCCTGTGGTTTTCTCCGTATGTACAAGACTCGTGTGGGAAAGGCCCCCTGGGTCCCCCTCTCCCTCGGTGGCCTGGGAGTCACGCCCCACTCCACTGTGCACTCCCTGTCTCGTGCTTCCCCATCTTTACAAATTATTTTGTTCTGTTTTGGGGTGAAAGAGAGCTCTCTGGCTCCCCCTCCCTCTTGTGGGAGCGAGGTTCACATGTGGCGCCGGTTTGGGGCATCTCAAGTGGTTTGCGGTTCCCACAGCAGCTGGTGGACACTCGGGCAGGTTAGGAGGCCGCTGACGTCGGAGTCTGGGCAGAATTAGCCACTGAGGCATCGGCCAGAGCAGCCTGGGGCCGTCCCCTCCTCTCCAACAGCAGGTGGCTGGGACTGGAGTGGGCGGTCGGGGTTGGCAGAGGCAGTGAGCACAGCGTCCTGGCTCTTCAGAGCTCAGCTGACTGCCACGTCACGGACGGTGATCGTCACTTGAAGTCAGCCAATCACAGACGCTGGTCACAGCCTCAAAACACTTCACAGCAACCCCTGGCCTGGTGCAGAGCGAACACTGGGCCCAGCCTGGCCAGGCTGCCGCCCCCACCCCCACTGTGACCTCCTGCAGGGGCCTCGGGACGTCCCCACAGGTCACACACACGCCTGGCTGTTGGGACAGGTCCAGCCGGCGCCCCCAGCCTGCTCCAAGGACCACGCTTTGCAGGCGTCCCGCCCTCTTATGACAGCCGGCATCACACCACTGACCTGTGTGCATGTCCATTCTGTGCACACGTATGATTTGTTCGACTTTAGCAGAGACACATTTGTCAACGGGGAAGAAGCCAAACTCTATAAAATAATTTAAAGAGATTTATTCTGAGCCAAGTTTGAGGACCGTGACCTGGAGCCACGTCCAAGGAGCCTTGAGCAAGTGGCCTTGCTGTGGCTGGGTTACAGTTTGGTTTCATACACTGCAGGGAGACAGGGGTTACAGGTAAAGTCATACATGAACACATGGACGGCATACATTGGTTTGGCCCGAAAAGGTGGGACCTCTCAAAGGGGGGTTACAGGTTATAGGTGGGTTTAAAGACTCATTGACTTGAAATTGGTCAAAGAAATGACACTTTGTCTGAAGGTTCGGAATGTTTTGAATGTTTTGAGGTAAGGAAAGGAAGCTTGCTAGTCAGAGACAAGGCACTGATATATGCCCAGACTCAGATAATCCGTTATGTGAATCGAGGCCCTCTGTGTCCTGCACAGACTCAGGCCTGTGAGTGAGTCACAAGGGGGGTCAGGGGTAGTGACGAGGCAGGTCTGACCTCCCTCCTCGTGGCCGTAACTCAGTTTTAGGGTATTTCTGGGGTCCCGTTGGCCAAGAGGGCGCCATTCAGTCAGCTGGGGGGAGCTTAAGATTTTATTTTAGTTCACACATTAATAAAGGAATTGGCAGAGCAGTTCTTTAATTAATCTTCCTCTTCAACCGTGGGGACATTGTCTGTTTTTGCATGAAGCGATGTGTGTTCACTCGGCACCCGGAGCCAACGTGTCCAGTTACAGACTTTGGGGCTGTAAACGTCCACAGGCAGAGTTCCTGGAAGCGACGCCCGCTTTGCTCTGGAATCCCGTCGCGCCGAGGGGGATCAATACGGCTTCCTGTGTTACCGCTGCTTTTCTTCCCCGGGGCAGCGGCTTCACAGGGCCCAGAGAATGTGGCGGGTGCCCTGCTGCCGGCTCTGCGTCACGCGGGACCTGCCCTGTGTGCGTGTCACAGAGTGAGGGCTCCGGGCTGCGTGGCAGCAGGTGAGAGGCCACTGGATGTGCGGCGGGGCAGGGGGGCGCCCAGCTGGCACCCCCGCGGTACCTCAAGTCTGAGACCTGAGCGAGCTCCTCAGCCTCTCCCCGATCGGAGGAAAGAGGAGATGAGGACGTTGCTGCCTCAGAGGCAAGTGGTGGGACAAGCGAAAGGACTCGCGGGCGCGGACCGGGCAGGCGGGACTCAGCGCGCCACCGTTCCACGGTAGATTTCGGCCTTGGCACCGAATCTCTGGACTCGAGGGTCCGGCAATGTCTGTTTCCCGTTTCCTCGGGTGAGGGTGAGGGCGCCAGGGGCTAACCGCTGAGCTCCCCGCCCCCAGGATCCTCAGGCAGAGATGCGGTCGGGAGGCCCTGGGCGGCACAGGGCAGGAGTCTGTGCGGCCAGAGGCCATGGCCGGCCCGAGGGCTCGCTGTGTCCCCAGGCCACCCCAGGGAGGATGAGGCAGGGAGTCCCTGGGACCCACAGGGCGTGGGCAGAACAGGCTCCTCCCTGCTTCCCACAAGATCTGCTCTTGGCTCCTGTTTCCTTTGTCATCTTAACATTTGCATCTTGAGGGACCCTCACCCCAGGTCTCCCTGTGTCTCAGATTTAACTGGCGGCCCCCGTCCAGGAGGCGGCTCCTGTCCTCGTGCCGTCTGTGGACAGCAGCGGGCGCGGGCAGCGCCGTCGACGTCTGCTGAGCACCGGACCACTCCTCAGACCCCCGTCGGCCAAACTCGGGGACAGGCCGACAATGGCCGAGCCGCGTTTCCAGAATCAGCGTTGAGCCTGGCGCTGGCTGCGCTGCGTGGAGGGGACAGGTTTCACCTTCTTCTTCCTTATTTTTATCTTCCCTTCATTTTACGCTGCTTCAGACACGCAGGAGCACGTGCGAGCACGGAAACGAGACTCCGGCAGCGCTCAGAACATTCCGGCTCCCTTCCACGTCGGGGTTGGTAACTGAGAAACCAGACGGTGTTTGGAAGCTGCGGTGGTCGGGCTTGTGGACACTCCTCAGTGCGCCGTTCCAAGCCCAGACCGAGGGGCTGCGGAGCCCAGAGCTGTGCGTTTCCTTCCTCAGGGACTGGCCGGTCCCCTGCCCGGGCCTGCGGGTGCGTCTCTCACGCTGACGCGGTTTGGCTCCTCACGGCCGGCCGCCAGTCTCTCATCTCTGAGGAAGAATAAGGAGCTTGTAAAATTAATGAGTTCCAGCAAAGTCGCATTTTAATGCTACTTGTCTGTGAATGTTCTTTGCAAAGTGGGTCTTAGTGAAGATTTCTGCGAGGGAGCGCGGCTGTTGGTGGCACCTGACTGCTAACGGCCCAGCCGCCCCGTCCTCGGTGACCGGGTGCCCTCAGCACCTGCAGACCTGAAAGGAAGGGGTGCCAGCGTTTAGGGTGGAGACGGACGTTAGCTTGTTTTTCACTCCACATCTTCGGCCTGACAGTGACTCTGTTTGCCTACGGCGCTGGTGAAGACGTGGTGTGAGTACTTGGTCACTGCTTGTAAGGGCAAAGTTTCAGACTTCAGTTCTTCCTCGTCTGCGTCGAGCCGCACACGCAGCACAGGACACGCAGGGCGGAAACCGCAGCTTCTCCCTGCTCAGCTGCACCTTCTTCCCTGTCTGTGGAAACCATAATGCTGTTGCTGTGTTTCAGATCAAGCATGTTTCTGAGTGAAGAGCCCATCACCCAGCTGTCCTGAAGCGTCACTTATCGCTGTTCAAGCCCAACCCAGGCCATCTGCCGCGCGTCGTTCTCCCGTTTATTTTTGAGGCATTTCTCGGGAAAGCAGCTTCTTGACACATCTCGCTTGGAGAAACTTCAAAAAGGAAAATATGTCAAAAACTCTAGATGTCATTTTGTAGATGCATTTTGCATAAATAATTAAATGTTATACCCACTTAGTCCTGAAAAATCCAGTGCCTGTCACTCCAACTTAAAAGTAAAATTGAAAACTCCAAGAAACCAAACGAGTCTTATATTTGCATTTCTTAATGGAGTGGGTCTCGGTGACGTCTGGCGGGCTGATTCTTCCTGTAAGCGAGGTCCACATAGGTCTCTCATCTGAAGACTCGAGAGTCCGAGCCAGTGTGAGCGTGCACACTGGTGTGTCCCGGGCAGGAGGTGTGAGCATGCACACTGGTGTGTCCCTGGAAGGAGGCGTGAGCATGCACACTGGTGTGTCACCAGCAGGAGGCATGAGCATGCACACTGATGTGTCCCTGGAAGGAGGCATGAGCGTGCACACTGGTGTGTCCCTGGAAGGAGGCATGAGCGTGCACACTGGTGTGTCCCTGGAAGGAGGCATGAGCGTGCACACTGGTGTGTCCCTGGAAGGAGGTGTGAGCATGCACACTGGTGTGTCCTGGGCAGGAGACATGAGTGTGCACACTGGTGTGTCCCTGGAAGGAGGTGTGAGCATGCACACTGGTGTGTCCCTGGAAGGAGGCATGAGCGTGCACACTGGTGTGTCCCTGGAAGGAGGCATGAGCGTGCACACTGGTGTGTCCTGGGCAGGAGGTGTGAGCGTGCACACTGGTGTGTCCTGGGCAGGAGGTGTGAGCGTGCACACTGGTGTGTCCCTGGAAGGAGGCGTGAGCGTGCACACTGGTGTGTCCCTGGCAGGAGGCGTGGCCGGCAAGAGGTATGAGTGTGCACAGCATGGGATGAGGGATGAAGGTGTGAGCACTCAGGCTAAGGAGGGGTGAGAACGATCACTCCAGGAGTGAACTTGAGCTCAAATTCTTAACCTTACCAGCTGGAACGTTGGCAGAATTAGGTGCCTTGTGTTTTCCAGAAAGCAGCATCAGCTTCGGGAATTACAGGAGGAAAATGGCTGGACTTGGCGAGACTCTGCCCGGCTGTCCCAGAGCCCGGGTCTCACTGAGAGCTGCAGCCTCCTATGGTCTGTCACCACTCATGCCACCTTCCACAGAGGCTGCCATTGCTTAACGCCCACGAATGGTGGCACAGAGAGGGGGACGGGAGCCATGTGGATCACAGTAGGACCTGGTCTCATGAGTCACCTCCAGGGCCGCTGGTCAGCAGTGACACCCACGAGGGCAAGCGGGAGATGCATCAGCGTCTGTCAGACCAGCTCTGTGGAAACTACTCTTGGGTGAGAACCTCAGCCAGCTTTGCCACCGTGCCGGCGTCACTGGCTTTTGATGACCAGAGAGGAGCGTGTGCTGGACCCTCTGCGGGAGCCAGGCAGAGTCCTGGTACCCTGACCCTAGAAAAAGACAAAGCCAGATGTGACTCAGACACCCCCAAGGCGAGAAGACCAAAGTAGCCGTGGTCGCCAGACCCAGTGCACTGAGACAGGGTCTTTCCCAGCAAACAGCCTCTTGCTTGTCGGTACTTCTGGGATTGCTGGTGTCTGGGTCCTGGGGTTCGGTCACCTTTCTGTGGGACGAGCCCCTTGCTGCCGACCTCGGGAAGGAACAGACATCAAGGTTTGTGGGGGGGACACATTCCCTGATCTTTGCCACTCACCGTGGTGGGTGGACGTGACTGGTGACTGTGGGTGCCTGTTGTCACTGGCTTGTCACCACGTAGGTTTCAAGACACGGAGGATCAAGTCGTGCACAAAGGCCCCATAGTCACCAGCGTCCGGGCTTCCAGCAAACGCTTGCTGGATGAGCAGTGGAGGTGACAAAAGTCTGATTCGCTTCCCGGGGAGACTAACACAGGTGGGTTTTCTGTCTCAACACCTGTGTTGCGAGGCCTTCTCTTTCAGGAGCGACCTTCGGAGGGAGGATTGCCACCTGCCCCTGGACCGGGAGGTGACGAGGTGTGACGCTCCTGCGCACACGCAGACGTCATCTGCAACCGCGGAAAGTCTCGGTGTGAACACTGCACAGCAGAGGCTGGTGGCACCGTGCTCCCAGGCTCCTGGCCACCCTGCGGGCCGACGGCCTCCTGCAGGAGGAGGACCAAGGTCTGGAAGGGTGGGGATCCGTCCTCCAGCAGTGACGACTGGGGGAGAAAGAGCTGACGCTCTGCTTTCCTCCTCAGCGGGTGTTTGTGAGTCCTCAGGGCTCCTGGTGCGCTTCACGCAGACGCCCTGAGCCTGTGGTTAGTGATTAAAGCAGGCAAGCGATTCTTGTTACAGCAAAACAGCCGTTTCCTGAAAGGAGCTTTCTGGCCAGCAGTGGTTTATGCCAAAACCTGTGTTCAGGTTGGTGCCAGCCCCTGTGATCTCAGAAAGGTGGGTGAACACAGAGGGTCATTGCAGTGGTCACAGGAGCCAGCTCGCCCAAGACACGTGCCTATGGGCCGAGAGTCCCTGTGGGCCGAGAGCCCCTGCGCCCGGAGGGTAAGGGCCACGCACAGGACGCGCACCAGACCCCCAGGCCGTCCGCGTGAGCCACGGCGGGGGCTGTGCAGCGGAACACACGGCCGTCGTGACACCAACAGGGAAACGGGGATCATCCCAGCACCTTTGAAATGTTTGTGGAAACGTTAAAACTCTTACTGTTGTTAAAAACGTGTAGGGAAATGAACACCAGTAACACGGCTGTCGGTTTAGTTCCGTGTGACTCGCAACGCTGGGAGCCTGGGAGTCGCAGGGTCTCGGAGCAGCCGGACCCGCTTCCCGCCCAGGTGGGCAGGGATCTGCTCAGCAATTCCCCTTTGTGCCTGCACACGGGGACGGGTCCCCAGGTGTCTGTGGATTGTGCCGAAGCCGCTGCTCTCCGCCCAGGGGCGCGGGAGGTTCCGGGGGTGACCTGCCGCGGCCGCCGTGTTTGCCTGACTTCCGTGCAGCAGGGCCCAGCTGTTCGCCGCGGGGGCCGGGTGGCCACAGAGTGGTGGCTGGAGAGCGGAAGTGCATCTGGAAACATGAAGCTGGGGTGCGACTCTGGCCACACGGCGGGTCAGGGAGGGACACGGGTTTCGTCACCGCTGAACGGGGCAGCCCCCGCTGAACAGACTCGCCACGGAGCAGCTCCGCTACCGTCACCGCGCGTCCAGCCGGGGGAACCCCTTCCCGCCCCTGCCGCGGGTGGCGAGCGGTGACTGGTAACACTTCCTTCCGACAGGCTGGTTCGCGCGATTAGCGTGACGGGTTTGAGGATGGGAAGGTCGCTGAAAGGCTCTCGTGGTGGCGGCCCCGCCTCGGCACAGCGCGAGTGGGTGGAGCCTCAGAGCGCCAGTGGGGCGGGGCCTCAGAGCGCCAGTGGGCACAGCCTCAGAGTGCGAGTGGGCGGAGCCTCAGAGCGCCAGTGGGCGGGGCCTCAGAGCGCCAGTGGGCGGAGCCTCAGAGTGCGAGTGGGCGGAGCCTCAGAGCGCCAGTGGGCGGGGCCTCAGAGCGCCAGTGGGGCGGGGCCTCAGAGTGCGAGTGGGCGGAGCCTCAGAGCGCCAGTGGGCGGGGCCTCAGAGACTTGGCCGTAATGAGGTGGCCCCGGTGCGGGAGGCGCCGGGCAGACGGTTACACGGGCGCGGGGCCGTGGGCCCTGCCGTGGGGCACCCCAGCTCGAGTCCCCGCCTGGCCAGCGCCTCTTACTGGGAATGCTTCGCGGTGGCTCCGCCGTGTGCGCACAGCGGAGCCCGGAGACGCCGCATTCCCTTCACGGGCCTCTCTCACAGGTGCAATTACTGTGGCGGAATCTGGCCCAGGAGGACGTGAGGAGATTCCATTTTAAGGTGGTTTCTTTGCTTCCGGGCGTGAGTGGCCGTGTCAACCACCTGTGCCCTCCTGGGCTCCCCGGGGCGGATGCTCCGGCCGCTGATTCTGCTCTTCAGTTTCTCGCAGGTGAGCGCTCCGTCCGGCCCTTTGTCTTGGCGCCGGCTCAGGCCTGGGATCCTCACCCACCACGTGCCGGTGGGGCCGGGCCGATGCGAGGCGGGTCCCGGCGCGTCCCGCCTTGGCCGGTCGGGGTGCGGCTGAGCTCCCCGTCACGTGAGCGCGCGGCGCCGGGTGCTGTGCGGGGCTGGCCGGGAGCCGCGTGGCCTCCGTGTCGGACCGACGCCCAGACGCGCCGGCTGCGCAGCTCCGTCCAGGCCGGCTGGCATTTGAGGAGCCAGGACGTGCGCTGAAGACCTGCCTGGCTGCGCGGCTGCCGCGGCACGGGGCGCTCAGGCCGCCTGTGGTGCCCTGGGGGCCGCGAAGCCCGACTCCACAGGATGTCTCAGCTGCTAAAGCGGCATCAGGGTGGAGGGCAGGCCCCCCACGGGGCTCTGCCTTTGAGGCCGGGTCCCGGGGTCCTGTGGCCCGGGAGGCTGGTCCCGGGGCTGAGAGGTGCTGCGCCGCCATGGGGCGGGTGACTTCCGGCCGCTCCTCACGCGGCCAGAGGCCGACGCACTTCCGGTGTTTTCACTGGGTTCGCGCCGGCCTGACGTCTGCGACGTGAGGACGTCGACAGCGTCGCGCCTCCGACAGATTGGCTGGCGCGGCCGCCTTGCTATAGCGCCCGTGTCCCGGCCGGGTGCGTTGTGGTGACGCGATCTCCCGCCGGGTTCCCGGAGCCGCGTGTCTGGTAGACGCGGCCGCAAAGCAGAACGCGCCGCGCGTGCAGACGGCGCATGGTGGGCACGTCCCGTGGGCGTCTGCTTCGTGTCGGGGGCGCATCTGGGGGTTCAGAGGTGACCGGGGCGTCGGTCCTCAGCAGGGACTGTCCCTCAGTCGCGCCGTTTCCTTTCCCAAGACTCGGGAGGTCTGTGAGCCTGTGAGGTCTGGAGCAGTGGATGCGCTGGCAGGGTTTGTCCCCGTTGGGCCTTTGCTGCCCAGTTGACTGTACCAAAGATCTCCCGTGAGGCAGGTATTTACTCCCCTTACCTGGTGGACAGGGGCCCCGCAGCCCGCCCGGCTCTGCCGCCGGTCCGCAGGTGCTGGCCGGGGGGAGGTGCGAGGGTGCCCGGCCTTTGTCGCAAGCCTGGCCTGTCGCGCTTCTCCGCGGGGACTTCCTCCTCCATCGTCTTCTCTCAGGTGTTTCTGGGAGAGCCGCAGCAAGCAGGGTGGCTCCGGGCCCCAGCTCGCCTGGGCAGGGTCTGTCCCCTGTTTTGAGCTGGGCCGTGACGCGCTGCTTCTCTGGACAGGAGGGCGAGGGTGTGGGGGGCAGAGCTGGTCGCGCTCAGGGCGTCACCGTCAGCCCCTCCGTGCTCGGGGCGACCCCGAGGGCACCACCGGACAGCGCCCGGCGCTGGGCAGGAGGCTCCGTCACGGGCCGTGGCAGCGGCTGTCGGCTGTGAGCACGAGCTCCGGTCCCCGCTGTGGGGCGTCTGCACCGCCGTGCGCGCGGGGGTCCCCGGGTCGCGTGTGCTGAGACTACACGGGGAGGGGGAGCCGGAGGCGCGGCTTAACTCGGGGGCAGACCCACGGCCAGCGGCCTTTCGGAGTAACAGACGGGACTGGAGTCCGCTCCCGCGGGCCTGGGCGTGCTCAGAGGCCGGCGCGGCTGTCGTGGGGACTCGGCAGGTGCGGCTCCTCTCGGGCCGCCGCGCCGTCACGCCGCGCGCGGACGTCTGTGCTCCGGGGGCCATTTTTGGGCACTGAACTGTCCTGTTCCGGGAACTCCGCCGAGCTGTCTGGCACCCGCTTCGGCTCTCGTGGCAGGAGGGCAGGAGGGTCAGTCCCTGCGCTGCGGTGTCCTGCGTTGGCGCGGGCACAGGAGAGGCGCGCGTGCGCAGACGCCAGCCCCCGCGGCCGTCGCCCTCTGGGTACATCTCCGAGGGACTTTTGTTTTGGCTCCTTTTGCATGTTTGAAATCTATATACATTCATCGCTTCCCCAACACCCTACGAAGTGTTTCAAACAGTTTCTCTTTTTTTGGCAAAATGCTCAAAAGGCCTTTGATGCCGATGGTGAGAAAACCAGCCCTGGCCGGGCACAGCGTCTCTTTGGAAGTGGCGCCCTCGGGCCGTGGGGCACGGGCTGCCCTGCGCCTGCCACGTCCCGTCCCTGCCTCCCTCCTTTCTGCCCAGGCCTCGGGCCGCCGCGTCCCCCGGGAGAGGCCGAGGCCCAGCTGTGGGCTGCAGGCGGCTCAAAGGGACCCGCTGTGGCTGCCTGCCGCGTGGGAAGCTGCCCACTCCTGGGCCACCGCTGCGGGCTCCTCCCGGGCCTGCGTGGGCCTGGCAAAGGCCCCCCACTCGCTGACGGCAAAAGGCAGAAGCCCGAGGACCCACCTCACCTGCAGGTCCCTGAGCAATTCCTCCCAGGCGGGGCCCTGCATGACACTCTGCCCGACGTTGGGGCTGCGTCAGATCCGTGTGGGGGTCTGTGGTGGCGGCCACGTGCCGGCTCCCATCGCAGGTGCCCACAGCCCTGGCACCTGGCGGGTGCAGCACCTGGGGGTTCCGGCAGAGCAGGCCCTTGCGCCCTCTGGTGGCCACCTCGTGGCATCGCAGCCCCCCCCCCAGCCGGGGTCCCACAGCCTGGCCGGTTGACTCTCTGCAGCTCCTAGCGGGTGGGGTGCAAACAAGTGAAGACCACCCAAGGGTGAACAGGCTGCTTATTCAGAGCTTGCCTTTGCACGGAGTGGGCCACCGTCGCCTGTGTTTGGCAAAGACTCAGGCAGTCGGAGGAGCCGTGGGGACAGGCGGGGAGCTGGGGCAGAGCTGGCTGGCTCTGGACGGTCCTGAGCTGGAAGCGCGTCCTGGCGGTCCTGGCTGAGGGATGCGGGGTCACATGTGGCCTCGTGCAGGCACGCGGTGGAGGCTGAGGCTGAGGCTTCGGGTCTTAGATGAGAGTCGGGGGAGCAGCCTCCCGGACCTGTCAGCCGCTGACAGCCCCACGGCCCTTCCAGGAGATCAGCGGCTTTGGCGTTTGTTTTTCTTCTTCTGCTGCTGAGTAGTATAGGTCTCTCTTTGCTCAGCTGGCGTGTCTCACCTCCTTCTGGTGCCTGGGGGACACGGGAGCAGTGCTGAGGCCAGCCAGCATCCAGACCCTTGAGGGATGGGCCTAGGGCTGTGCTGGCCGCTCCATCCACACTGGGGGGTCCAGGGTTGGGATCCAGTCCTGCCAGGCCTCTTCACCAGCCTGCCCATATTCTTCCTGGCCAAACAGCACCAGCTGGGCCTCAGGGCTGATGGTGGTGAACACATGGTGACGGCTCCTTCCACACCTGTGCTCTGCATGCACCTGGAACACCCTCCCTGCATCCCTGAGCATCACCTTGGGTTTTCCAGCCTACAAAATGTATATTTCTCTTGTCTTAAATGCTGCCTCTTCTTAGAAGTCTTTCCTGACTGCTTGGGATTTGGGAACTCGTTGTGAGCTAAGGCTTTTATTTAGGGGGCAGGTGCAGGGGGAACCAGCTCTACAGGGGAGGGGGTGCAGGGGGAGGCAGCTCTGCAGGGGAGGGGGGTGCAGGGGGAGCCAGCTCTGCAGGGGAGGGGGGTGCAGGGGGAGGCAGCTCTGCAGGGAGGGGGCAGGTGCAGGGGGAACCAGCTCTATGGGGAGGGGACAGGTGCAGGGGGAGGCAGTTCTGCAGGGGAGGGGCAGGTGCGGGAGGAGGCAGCTCTGTAGGGAGGGGGCAGGTGCAGGGGGAGGCAGTTCTGCAGGGGAGGGGGCAGGTGCAGGGGGAGGCAGTTCTGCAGGGGAGGGGCAGGTGCGGGAGGAGGCAGCTCTGTAGGAAGGGGGCAGGTGCAGGGGGAGCCAGCTCTGCAGGGGAGGGGCCGTTGCCTTCGCGGTCGGCAAGGTTCAGAGCAGGAGCCCGCACTGGGAGGTCCCTGGGGTTTGGGTGGGTTGTGTGGTTGGGTGGGCAGGGCTGGAGAAGGGTGTCCAGGGGTGATGTGTGGCACCCACCTGCTCACACCTGAGAAGAGACGGGCTTCCTCACTGTGTGATGCAGTCACACCTTATAATTCCATCCTCACGCGCATTAGGTAATTAGGTTACAGCGAACATCATTAGAGTAATTACACCATTTGGAAGAATCACCCAAGAAGCCATGAGAAATTGCATTCAAAAACAAGAAACTTTATCTGATGAAAATGACCTTTCAAGACTTTCAGTTCCAAGGTGTGAATGGTGAAGACTGGCCAGAGACCTTGCTGTCACCCAAGGGAAGTGCTTTAATCCTCCCACTTAGCTCTGAATGTCACCTTGCATGCAGGGAACAATTTCCATGTCATTCTCGAAGCCACCAGGGTGATTGTGCCAGGCCGCCCCCGGGGGCCAGGCTTCTCTGAGACTCCCGCAGGGTTCTGTTTGGGGGAACAGGGCTGAACTCTGATTTTCTCACAGTGCTATGGAGAGTGTGTTAAGTACACTTGACCTTTCTGAATTTATGACGCAGCATTTAGGTTTCTTGGGTGTTTGCAGATTTTCAGACTCAGAGTTTGGGCTAAAGGAAGCCCATGGGGTGAGGGAGGGGACGCTGGGTGCTGGTGGCCTCAGCGGGAGGTTTCCAGGCGCTCCTGTTCTAGTCCCTCTCTCCTTTCCAGCTGACCTCACAGGGTGGGACGGAGATCACCCCTGGGGTGCAGGGCCCTCCCTTCTCCTGAGGGGTGGGGACCGGGGCGTGGGGGAGCCGGGGAGGTGCTTTCTGCCTCTGCATTTGCTGTTCTCACCCTCACTCTGGGGTGGGCATCTCCGCCCCTCACCAATGGGACACGAGGATTGGGAGGGGCCGAGAGGCCTGAGGTCGCCCAGCTGAAGATGCCAGAGCCCCGTCCCTGCTCCTTCCCTGAGTTCCTGTCACCCCCTTCCCTTAAAAGAAGGGAATGGTTTACAAATTCCACCCGTGGGGTGCCCACCTGCAGCTTGGGGACCCTCCACTCCTGCTCCCCGAGTTCCGGGGCCGGGCGGGCCAGGCACTCAGCCCCCTGGGGGGGTGGGGGCCTCTGGGCGCTGGGAGGCGTCGGTGGTGTGGACAGTGGGTGTGGAGGGAAATGTCAGAAGGTCCCTCCCCCCACAGGGTAGTCGGGTGTTTCTCGTCATAAAATGAGACATTTTATCCCGTATTATGGTGACTTCTAGCCTTAGGAAGAGGCCGGGAGTCCTGGGGGTCGGTGCCCTTCCCTGCTGCGGACCCGAGGGTCAGCTTCCCGGAGGGCAGGGCGCCGGTCCTGGAGCTGCAGTGCGCGGCTCGGCCAGCAGAGGGAGCGTCGCGCCCCGGGTTGGAGGGCGCAGCCGGCGGGCGCAGGGCGGAGCCAGTCCCGGCTCTCCCTCCCGAGCGCGGGCTGGGCGAGGAGGGCTCCCTCGCAGGGCCGGTCCGTGCAGATTTTTCGAGTCTTTACAGGAATAACAGCCGGTGGATCGGGGCGTTTGGAATGAGAAGTGTCTGTTCCTGCGGTTTTACGTCCTAGCACGACGGGTGCGGCAGCTGCGCTGAGCCCCTCGTAGCGGGGACGGCCTGTGCTCTGCAGTGCGAGGGTTTCAGCCCCGTGAAGGGGCGGTGGCGGCCTGGTGGGGCCCGGGCTTCGCTTCTCACCTTGGGAGGGGCTGACGGGCACAGAGAGAATCGGTTTGAACAAAAGCCTGGAGTGGCTCAGAGACGCCGCGGGTCCCGCTGTCCTCCTGGACGGGGCAGCGGGCGGTGGCCGCCCAGGAGGGGGCGCCGCGGGGCCCAGGGCTGCGTCGCCAGGGGTGGGCTGGCGCGGTGCCCGCTCTGCGTGGCGTGTCCAGGACAAGCCCGCGAACTTCGCTGGGCGGCCTGACGCCCCCCGCCGCGCTCCAGGTGGGAGTGTGACACTGAGGATGGGGCGCGGAGCGGAGGCAGGTTCGCCAGCGTTTTCCGTGCGGGGCCGCGAGCACCTGTGCTGCGGCTCCAGGGCACCGGCGCCGCCCAGCAGGGGAAGCCCCATCCGGCCTGGGCTGGGGCTGGGTCCAGAGCACAGTCGGGAACGTGGTTTTCTTACGATTCGGGCGCTCGCAGATCCCATTAGTTTTAATTTGCTTAATAAGAAGCAGTGTTTGTTTCATAACTCGGAGTCAAAACTGTAATTATTCACATAAACTTTTGTGTCTGTGTGGGGGGAGCCTGCGGGTTGACGTTTTTCATTCCTCAGTGACCAGGGGATTAATTGAGGTGCCACAACTGAAAGAAGGCCCAATAAATCTCTTTCTAATGAACTCGCATTTCAGAGCTTAGCTCCACAGTAATTGCATTTTGTAGCCAAGTGTGTTTTCACTGTGTGGTTAGTGGACGCGGTTGTCACCCGAGTGCTTCTGCCCCGTGGACTGTGCTGCAAACAGCTGTACATGAAGGAGCCTCGCGTGGTGTCCCGTTGGGAGCTACTCGGGGAACACGATGAGACCTTGGTCACCTCACCGCGTCCTTCCTCGGCTGGCCTCTCCGAGTGTCACCCTGCACCCCATCCTTGCCACTTCTGTCTGGAGGCTTTCGCGTTGGAATTAACACTGGCAGTGAACTTCAGAATCATGCTGTTTATTGAGAAAGTAACTCAGTATATGGGCAAGCTGTTCTCAGACTTCTTGTTCTTTAATTCCAGTTCTTTGTGATGGCCCCCCACCCGCCGAAACATCTTCTGTTCTGAAACCCACACGTGGAGGCTGCACTGTGATGTCCTCTGTGTTCCTGGTCCTGTTGTCCAGGACACTGCTCGGTCACACTGTTCCCCCCAAGACACCCCCACCCTCACGGGCTTGCTGGGCAGGGACTGTCCTTTCAGCTGCACCCTTGGCGGGACATGGACCACCTGTGCCTCTAGCTTTCCTCTGAGCCTTTCGGACTCTAACTCTGGGCTTGAGCCCTGCATTGGGCCAACTCTGTTCCTAGAAGCAAAGCAAAGTGAAGAGACGGTGGTTTACCTGTCAACCCTGGGGCGAGGGGCTGTAAGGTGCACAGCGCAGAGCTTCTCCACCTGGGAGGCCATGGTGCGCGTGGGCGCAGTGGGCTCCCCCAGGGTCGTCACGTCTTTCTGCATCTTCAGACAGAACCCAGGCGGCTGGTTCAGCAGCCCCAGGTCACCCCTGTCCTCGGCGTGTGCTCTGGTTGTCTCTGGGTAGGTCTGGGACTGCTGGGGGCTGCCCACAGACGTCACCATGAGTTATTCCAGTGTCACCTCGGCACGGCCAGGGCCAGTCAAGTGTGGCTGCTGTCACCTGGAAAAGGACATTTCCTGAAACTTGAAGATTAACGATGCAGTGATTTGGTGTTCTGATCACCAAGAAAAATAACACCAGTGGTGGTGGTGGTGAGTTTTAGTTAACCAGGATGTTTTGTGTTTGTCCACTTGAATTTGCGATTTTCCATTTTATCATCTCTAAACAGCTGTTTAGTTGCTGCACAATGAGATTTTTACAATGGAAATTAGCACAGAAGTCCATTCTACTTTGGTGGCTGTGCATGTCACCTTTATTGGTTTTCATGTCCCTTCAAATCTGAAATGTCATCAGAGCAGATTTTCATTGGTTCAATTAAAAATTTTCTTTTTACAATTTTTTTCTCACTGTAATTGGCTGGAACTCTGGTCTTTGGGGTTGTTCCTAGGACTGTATTTACTTATTTTTGAGACAGGGTCTCACTCTGTCGCCCAGGCTGGAGTGCAGTGGTGCGATCACAGCTCACTGCAGCCTCACTCCTCGGCTCAAGTGATCCTTCTGCCTCAGCCTCCCAAGTAGCTGAGACTACAGGTATGTGTCACCACACCCGGCTAATTTAAACCTGGATAATTTTTTTTTTTTTTTTGGTAGAAACAGGGTCTCACCATGTTGCACACGCTGGTCTCAAACTCCTGGCTACAAGGGACCCTCCCGCCTCGGCCTCCCAGAGTGCTGAGATCACAGGTGAGAGCCACCTTGTTGGTCCCCAGGACTTTATATTAAAGCAGCTTTTTTGTAGTGGGACTCACATGATGTTGGCTGACACAGAAGAAGTTTAGGTTCTTGTCTATGTTATCAGAAAAGAATAAATTATTTCATACTTATCATGCCTTGTTCCAAGGGCAGTGGCAGAAGTGGGGGATGGAAAACCTGGAGGGTAAGAAACTCCGTGCAGGAACGCCAAACACTGGCGCAGGAACGCCAAATACCAGTGGGCGTTGCTGCCGCGCGCTCTGCCACGGAGATGTGGCAGTGTGATTATCGATGCAGGAGACGTTTGGTTTGGCTCACTCGGTGCACACTGGCACCCAGTGGTGTAGGTTTGCCCTCTCACTTACCGACATGTCTTCTGAAAATTAGTACTTCAGTTTTTGTACCTTTGGCAACTTTTATAATAAATGCATGTTCAAGAGTTAAATATAATAACTGTCAGTAAATTAAATGTACTTCACACAGGCAGCTGAGCCTTACCTACGCATACAGAGTTGCAATGATTTTTGAAAAACGGAAGGCTCGCTCTGTCCTGCAAACACCCCTCTCAATTAATCTCTCCTCTAAAACACGGCTTTGGCACGTCATTTGCAGTAGCTTACGCAGCAACAACTGCGCTTATTTAAGCAAAACTCTTCCTATGGGCCTTGCGTTGTGTGCTGTGACTTGCAAGGTGGAGATCGTTCCCTGTCATGGTCCCGCCTCCCCCGCTGTGGTGAGCAGTGGTGCTTAGCGGTGACTGAGACCCCGGGGGAAGAGCCTTGGCTGTCAGGCCATTGCCTCTGGCAATGCTAAGCCAGTGGAGGCTGTGGCCCATGGTCCCGAAACTTGGGCAGTGAGTTTGTCTTGTGAGTCTGTGCTCCCAGGAGCTGCTGCGGGACTGGCTGGGAGGTCCCCTGGTTTTCAGGCTGCCATAAATCCTCAGAATTATCAGGCGCCACTGCTCTGAGATGCATGACCACGCAGACCCTTGACCTTCTCCCCTCCTGTGGTGTGGCCTCTGTCTGCTGCCCTGTGGACGCTGACGCCAACAGACTCAGGGACACATGCATGTTCGTTGCACGGGATGGCAGAGTGCAGCGGTCAGCACACGTGTGTCAGCAGTGCATGGAACGTGGTCATCTGTGATCAGACAGGGCATTTGGGGCGATTCACACAGGCAGGTTCTCATGAAATGTGACAGTCCCTTGGGGATCCTTTCAAAGCAAGGGCTCCAGCAAAGAGAATTCCCTGGACGCACCTACATTCCTGGCTAACGGGAACTCACCGCAAAAGGACTTTGAGCAGTGATGTCATCATTACGTAATTCTGTAAAAAGTCATTGAGATCACTCGTTTGCCACAGGCTGCGGCTGAGCCCGTGAGCCGCGCTCGAGGGAAAGAAGGCGGCCCGAGGACGGCACGGACGCTGCTCCAGGCTCCCGGGCTCCGTGAAATCACTCTGAGGAGCGAAGCCGGGCACAGGTCTGCACCTTTCCTCAACCATTGAAACTTCCTCCTTTACCTTCTGTTTTAACGAGTTTATTCAGTGGTATCTTGACTTTTGAACTTCAAATTAAATTTCTGACACTCCAGCTGGCTAACTTTTAAAAATCATTTCTTGGAATCCTGTAGGGTATTTAAAGTGCTTGATTCCGTGTGACTTATGAGAAGTCGAGAGCATTCAGTGGCACACCTCTACACTTTGAATTGGCAGCCACAGAGGGGTGAGAAGTTTGTACTTTAAAATGCTAAGAACATGGTATTTTCTGTTTTGTTTATAGGGACGGTGTCTACAGAACTGCTCTGTCCTGGAGCAGATACTGGCATATAGATCATGTCAGATAGACACGGCCAGTGATGCACGCAGAAACATGCCAACCTGTCTGCTACTTTTGCCTCTGATTGCTTTTTTCAAATAAGTTATAATTCTTCAAAGCTGTTACATAGGAATTTTACATAAGGTCTGCCTTTTGAACTCTTGTCAGATGTTGGACCTGGGAGGTGCATCTTCAGGGGCGCCTCACGCGTTAATGGGGCAGGAATGTGCTCTGGGTGTCATGTCACGGTAAACAGTCACACACCGTGAGTTGTGGATGGAGCATGTCGTCTGTTCGTGTGCTGCAGGAGGACAGAACGAGACTGAAAAACCGTCTCTCTCCAGAGGACAGGCTTGTGCATTTCTTTCTTCCAGGGTGATTTTCCAGGGAGGAAAGGGGAGTGAGGAGGAAGGAAAAAACCAGCATTTGCAGAGCACTTTGCAGATTTCACACTGTTTCACACCAAACAGTGGTGAGGTTGTGTGACCTGTGGGTCGGGCTTCAGCCCAGTATGGTGACACAGTGGCACCGGCTGCCTGGCCCTGGCAGCTGCACGTCCCAGCAGAGACCCCGCATCACTGCCCTCAGGGGCTCCCTGAGCTGCCCAGGCCACGCTGAGCCGCCGAGGACCAGGCGCCTACGAGTGCGCATCCCCTGGTGGAGCAGAGGCGGGTCAGGCTCAGGGTTCCTCTCTCTGGGGGGCGCAGAGGGCCTCCCCTCTGTGCTGGAGCCTGGCCCAGCCCAGCCCCTAGGGACCTGCTGAGAGCCTGCTGGCCGGCTTCTGCGGGAACCTCTCCTTGGCAGTGCTACGTTTCCTGTGTGTCGTTTCTTACTTGGAGTTTGGCCCTAGTTTCCGAGGATGTGGCTTTTCCTTTCCCTGTAATTAGCGTAGCTTTTCCTTTTTCCTCTTTTGTTCCCTCCCTTCCTTCCAGCAAACGTTCACGGTGCAGACGCCGTCGGCCCAGCCAGGCAGTCGTCTGGCGGTGGAACGTGCTCCCCACCCCCGCCCCCCCGCTGCCCTCGGGGAACCCCCACCTTGGTCCCTCAGCCGCGGAGCCTTCCACCATGCGCACATCTGACCTCGCGATCCTGACTCCAGTCCCCAACGCGCCAGTGGGACGCGGGCTCTGAGCCTTTTCCCCTCTGACCCCTTCCGCACGTGGCCACGCTGGGGCAGGCGTGGCAGGGGCGGCCCCTCCCCCAGTCCGGTGTGGCCCACCCTGCAGCGAGGAGATGCCCCCCGTGCTCCCAGGGCTTAGGTGGGACTTTTCCTTCTGTCGAAGTCCGGCAGGTGGAGTGACAGACACCAGCATCTGCACCGTAACTGCCACCGCTGTCCTCTGGTAAGAACTTCACCAGCATCTTATATGTATTATCTCGGATATTGCTAACAGCAGCCAGTGCGGGAGGTCTTGTCATTTACCTCAATTTACTGATTAAAACTCCTCCTCCACGAACATGCTGCCCAAGCCCACGTGGACAGAAAGCACCCGAATCAGATTTTGACCCTGGTGTGTGACTCTATGGCCCAAGGTTTTTCGTTCTTGCTTGGAAAGGCGGCACTCTTGGGGCACGTGACCAGGGTGGCGGCGTCTCGGGGAGGACGCGGGGCTGGAGCTCAGCCCAGGGTGTGCCAGGACAGAGGGGTGCTCGGGGCGGTCACCCTGGGAGAGGACCCGGGTGCCAGGACTGTCCCGAGACACAGGTCTGGAGTCACCGAGGTGACTCTCGGCTGCTGTTCACCTCCAGACCGCGTCGGTGTCTGTGCCCAGGGAGCGTCTGGCGGGTGCGTCCAGGACCCTCCGCGCTGGGAAGCGGCTGCTTCGTGCAGGCTCCGGGCAGCAGGGCTGCAGCCGCGGTAGGAGAGCGTCGCCAAGGTCTCGGGCTGCTGTCAGAGTGGTCCGTGGCAGGGCTGTCCTGGGGCCCATGCATTTTATTTACTTTTATGTCAGGTTTATTGGGGTTTATTTACATCATTATGTAACTTGTGTCCAGTAAAATTCATTGTTTTAAGTGCGCAGTGTGGTGAGCGGGACAATGTGCAGTCACAGAACGGCACCGCGGCTGATAGCGGGCGCGTGGCTTTGCCTCCGCCGGGAGTTTCCTCCGCCCCTTTGCGGTCACCCCCGCCCCGCAGCTGGGCCCGGGCTCTGACTGCTGTGCTGCGTCGCAGTGTCACAGTGTCACCGACTGCAGCGCGCCGCACGCGCCGCTGTGCCGGGCTCTCACCAGCTCGGCGCCTTCAAGCCGGTAGGAGCCGCCCTGAGCACGCGCAGCCCGGCTCGTGCGGTTGCCGGGTGGCGGCCCCGTGTGCGCGAGCCGCCGTCGTCGCCAGCTCCGCTCTCCGGTTGCGGAAGTGGCCTGGTTCCCGTTCTCGGCTGCTGTGACCCGCCCGCCGCGCGGGTTCTGCGTGAACAGACGCCCTCGCTCCTCCGCCCCTCGGCCGACCCCTCCGCGAGCGCCCCCCGCGCCGCGCGGTTCCGGAGTTTGCCTTGGGTGCCCGGTGGCCCACTGAAGGGACCGACCATGTTTTAAAATCCATTTTCCTGTTGATGGACCTTGTTTCGTTTTCCAGTTTTTTGCTATTACGAATAAAGTCCCTCTAACCATTCTCGTGTAATTCTTTTTATGGGCCTATTTTCATTGCTCCCAGACAAACACCTGGGAGCGGGATCGCTGGCTGTCCAGCAGGTGCGTGTCCCCGTCACAGGGAGCTGCGGGCTGTCGCCAGCGTGGTCGTCCCGCTCCGCCAGGGAGGCACGCGGCTGTCGTCGCTCCGCGTCCTTGCGGTGCTGCTTTCAGCCCGTCTGGTTTCCGCAGCCGAGTCACACTGCGGTTTCCACGTCCATTTCCCACGGCCCGTTTTGTCACGGCGCCCTGTTCTTCACGAAGGGCTGTGGGATCAGGTTGGGGTTTGAAACCCGCCACTTCCAGGGCCTTGAGCAAATTACTTGGTTTCAGCCTCAGTTTCCTCATCTGCGAGGTGGGGTTAGTCACCGTACCCGTCTGGAGGACTAGCTGAGGGAAGAGCACAGACGTCGGTGTCGTCCCCTCCTGTCGCTCCCGGGCGGCGCGCGGTCCTGTCCTGCGCGTGCGCTCGGTGCCAGCGGCCCACACGCGGCTCTCGTCCTCCGCACCTGTCGGTGGCGGGCGCGGGGCCGAGCCGCGGGGAGGGGTCTCCAGCCCGGGCTGCCGCCGCTGCTGAGGCACGGGGGCTGGAGCACAGCTGCCATTTACTGGGATATTCCCAAGTCCTGCTCCTTGTTCAGCTCGTGCAATCTAAGTCTTCATTTCAAAGGTGGATGAGCCACGTTAATCCAACAGAAACCAGCAACAGCCACGGTCTGTGCCAGGAGGGTCTGACAGTGTTTGACTCAGTGGCGGCTGCCGCGTCTTCCTCTGAAGAGACTAAGGGAGCCGTTCATGACCGCGTGCGTAACACAAACGGTCTCAGCCTTGGGCCACCAGTTTACTAAAAAGAAATAATTTTTTCTTTCAATCAATATAACTTCACTTGCTGAAGATAAATGTATTTAAGAACATGCTGGGTAATGCTATGAAATTAATGTTATTCATACTCAGTTGGAATAGAAATGCCTTCAACCTTTTAGCAAAAGCAAGAGCAAATCACAGCACAAATTTCGTTTCAGGCGTCATCTTCCTGGAGAACAGGCTGGGCCCCGAGGGCAAGTCATCAATTTGCCGTTCTGTTTCCATAATGCGATTCTGCCCCGCGCCTGCGTCGCCATGGAGGCACATTCGCTGTCATAGTAGTTTTGTAAATGTCTGTGTTAATCGTCCTTTGTGGACAGAACCTCCTTCGGTCCTGTCGACAGGAGTGTCCTCTGCGTGACCACACCTGCTCTAAGGCTCCGCCGGCCAAGCTCTTGGCTGTTCTGCTCTCGCCGGGCCCAGGCCATGGCAGCACCCCGCCCCCCGTTGCAGCCCGGTCTGGCTTCAGCTTTGGCTTTCCCAAGGGCTGTCCAGAGTCGCCACGATGTCCCCGAGCCACAGCAGGGACAACCAGAGCTGTCAGGTCAGGGGATTTTGCAAACACCGGGGGTGGCATCACCTGGTGGGCAGCTTGGAACCTGGGGGTGCCCAGGGAGCTCCGCACACCACCACTGCCTCCTTTTGGTTGGTTTGCTTAATGATTTTTTTCTGCACTTAAAAATAATGCAAGCTGCATTAAAAACAGAAACAAAAACCAAGCGGGAGATGCCAGGGAGCTGGCTGAGAGGAAGATCGGTGGGTGGGGGGCAGGTGGGACGGGCAGGCAACTCCCCTCTGCAGCCTGCGAGGGGCTGGCCCAGTGAGGGGGTCCCCCCGCGGCTGTGCTGTCCCGGGGGCTGGGCCGGGCATCGCAGACCTGCATGGCCAGGGCTGCCCTGGCGTTGAGGGTGCAGACACATAGTGGTTGTAACTCCTTGTCTCCATCTTTTAGGAAATTGTGCCTATATGGTCTTAGACCTCTTGTTCAATAAATGTCATATCATAAGCATTTCATTTTATCTGCTTTAAAGATAAGATCTCTAATTCTCATATGATATTCCATCATGTTGTGTTATTTAATTATTCGCCTGTCGTTGGAAACTGCTTTGTTTTCCAGTGTTTGCTGTTTCAATAAATGAGCACATCTCTGCAAACCAACAGTTGCCTGCATGTGTGTCCTTTCCTTAGATCCAATCCCTGGAAGTGGAAGTTCTAGGTCACTTGTTTACACCTTTTTGAGAGGTGCCAAGTTTCCTGCAGGGAGCTCAGGCCGGACACTCCCTCAGCTCAAGTGGGAGCTGCCCACTCTTCTCGGGCTCGGCAGAGTGGCACTTGTCTGTGGGGGAGCGTTTATTGGTAGGAAAACATGCATTCTTGTTTTGGGTTTTGTTCCTCATGCTGAGTGAGTTTATTTTTTCTTTCATGAATTCTATTGGTAAAATATTACAAATATTCATCTCATTTATCAAATTCTTATATTTAAAAAAATTGAAGATTAAGTCTTTTCGTTTGATTTCCTTATTCTAAGATCTGATAACCATTCACCTAAATTTTTTCTACCTTTTTAGAAAGGTTTTATTGTAAGATGTTTAAGGTATTGGGGATCTGTTTTGCTCTCGAGGTAAACTGCGAATGTATTTACACTATAACACGTCCTGAGTTTGCACCTCTGTTTCCTCCCTGTTGATTTAGTCGCGTTTCCTGTCACTGTTATTCCTGGTCCTCGATGATTTCTTCCTGCGACTGCGATGAGGGTATTTTCCCCAGTATTTGTTCTAAGTGGTAGTTGGTGGTACATTTTTGACTTTTGTCTTACAATTGACTGCTTTACCAAAAGCCTTTCATTTTGATAGTTCACTTGATTCTGTAGAATTAAAAACAATTGCGTATAATGACCTTTTAAAAATTAATAATTCTGTGTGGTATTTAGCAAACTTTTTGAGTCTTCAGATTACAGGCTTGGGAGCTGCCTCTCTCCCCGTGTTCTGGCTCCCACCCTGCCCGCCTTTCCAAAAGGCCATCAGCCCTGTCCTGTCTCCAGGGCCAGCTGTCCCCGCGTGTGCGTTCCTCTCCCATTTCTCATCACTTTGTTCTCGCCGTCTGCAGTGTAGACAGTGCCGTTTTCCTTTTCTTTTTTTTTTTTTTTTTTTGAGACAGAGTCTCACTCTGTTGCCTGGGCTAGAGTGCCATGGCATCAGCCTAGCTCACAGCAACCTCAAACTCCTGGGCTCAAGCAATCCTCCTGCCTCAGCCTCCTGAGTAGCTGGGACTACAGGCATGCCCCACCATGCCCGGCTAATTTTTCTATATACATTTTTAGTTGTCCAGATAATTTCTTTGTATTTTTGGTAGATACGGGGTCTCGCTCTTGCTCAGGCTGGTTTCAAACTCCTGAGCTCAAATAATCCGCCCGCCTCAGCCTCCCAGAGTGCTAGGATTACAGGTGTGAGCCGACAGTGCTGTTTTTCAAGTTTGGCTTCCATGTTACGGATTTGACTTGTTGCAGGGACAACTTTGTTCCATATTTTCAGTCTGGACTTTCCCTTCTGCGGCTGCCTCTCTGGACACTGTCTTCTCAGTGAATGTCCCCCTTGCTGTCTGCCAGGGACATTTAGTCCGTCGGATGTTGTCCCGTTTTTCTATAGTTGCTGTTTTCTTAAATTTTATTGAGAACACAAATCAGATGCTTTTTAGAATTTATGTGGGTTTCCAGTAGTAACTAATTTTTTTCTGCACCTTCATGTACTTTGCCTTTCTAACAGTGTTATAGAATTACTTTACTGCGCTCACGTTGCGTCTGCGTTTCGCTGTTTCCGTGTGCTGGTGTTTGTGTGCAGCCACTGTTTCTCTGTGTGTAGGCGAGACTGTATCCAGCCCGGAACCTCCCAACAGTGGAGTGCACGGCCGCCGCCGGGCCCTTCATTTCCGCGGCAGATGATGGGAGGGCCGGGGCCTGGTGCTGGCGCGTCATCTACTGAGTGGCCCTCGGGGCTGGGGTCCTGCTCTCCCTGCCCGGCCCCCACCGTGTGTTGGGCAGTTCGTTTCTGGACACTCTGGGTCGTAACGTAGCTGTTCCCAGGCCATAGACAGGTGTGAGGAGCTCCCCACACACCCTCCTGCTGCGGAGTCGCTGTCCTGAGGGGCAGCTCCTGCATGAACAAGGGGTCTGAGGGTGCCCAGGGCCCCGTCCCCGACGGCCTGAGGGGTGGGTGAGCGTGTCCTTCCTCCCCACGCGTCCGGCCCTGGGCGCTCCCGTGCGTGGGTCCTGGACGTCGCTCTCACACGCTAACCCTGGCTCACGCCCGGGCGTCCGGGCTTGTCGTTCATTTTAGTTACTGTCGGGGCAGACGGGTCAGGAACCAGCACCTTTGTGTGAACCGAACCTAAAGCCCACACAGAACTCAGCGAGATGGGTGCTGTGGTCTGACAACTGTGTACAGAAACCTACTTCATCTACCTGGTGATAGTTACGAAATTATTACCCAGGGAGCGATACTGGTAGGAATAAGAATTTTTTTATCAAGGAAGTTTGGGACAAAATAAGAGCTTTAACTGGTTTCTAAGAAAATTCAAGATTTATTTATTTGAAGCAGCGGCAGAGGGTGCCACATGCAGGAAGCTGCTGCCGCGGTCACAGGCGCGGGTGTGTCTGGGAGGTCACGGGCCTGGCCTCAGCCTCTGTGCCAGGTGGGGTCTCGCCGGAGCCAGAGCCCCTCGGGTCAACTCGCCCTGCCCTGTCAGGGTTGTGGGATCACAGGGCAAACTCTGTGGCTTAGACAAGGAGCGATTTGACCTCATTGGTGAGGTTTACATTAAAATGCTCGTCAGCGACTTCTGGTGTTTGCCAGGTACTGTCCGCTCTCGGCCCCTTTAATAATCTCTCTCCCCTGGAGACGCGCAGAGGCAAAAGTCAGACTCAGGAGTTTAGTGTCTGGAGGTGAGAATAGAGCCCCAGGTTAGGGGTCAGGTGATAAGATGCTGTTTGCTGTGGCTGAACCTGAGTCTTCCCGAGAGATTGTTCCTGCAGTCAGCCAGTTGGGAGGTGAACCCACCGTGCCGGCGTGGCACTCAGTGGGGTCTCCGAGCATCCAGAGGGCTCCCAGGCGACAGACCGAACATGACTCTTCCCGTTCTGACACCTGTGAAGGTGCTCACGAGGCTATTTCTCATTCTCTGGAGATGAGGCCCACAGTAAGAGGGCTTGTCCCACGCTTCGTGGAGCCGTGTCCACCGGATAGAACACCTGGCTCACCTCAAACCGATTCTCTCACCTTCTCGAAAACCCATGGTGAGTTATGCAGGCAGCTGATGCAGGAGCCGAGGTCGCGGCAGACCCAAGGGCACGGTGCAGATGTCACCCTGGCGACTATCGTCCCGGCCAACTGTTCCGTCCCCTGCGCTCCTGCCCCCTCCTGCTCTGCGTCACCTCAAGGGCCTCTGAGCGTCCAAGCCGGTGGAACGTTACCAGGTGCGGGTCTGTTACCTGCAGGCAGAAACACGGGTGAAGCGTGGGGGGCCCACTCACGGCCACACGGGAAGTCGTGTGCTTCAGAGTGGCAGGCAGGTCGGTGGACGAGAAGTCAGAGCTGTGGGTTCCCTGCAGCCGCAGGCCTGAGCCGCGAGTTTCCCTCGTCCCAGCCGAACTCGCCCTTCCCGGCAGCTTACCTAGGATGCTTCTGACGTGCGGTCGGCTCTTTCTCGCCCCAAACCCCTGAGCTGACTTTCAGCCCTGCATGGGGGGATGGCTGCCCAGGGCAGGGGGCTTCGTGCAGCAGAGACGCCCACGGGAATTCAGCAAGGGGCCTTCCCACTGGAATGCTCTCTGCTTTCTTTGCGACGTTCTTAGGCGTTTCCAGGCTTATTTCCATCCAGACACCCTGGAGACAGAACCAGTTAAATGACAGCAGCTTTGCATCTCTGGAAACCAGAGGCAGAGGCAGAAATGCAGGAACAAGGACCCTGGCCGTGAATGGCGGCTGATTTTAGAGAGAAAGTGTCCTAAAGACGTGTCCGGCGAGTGTGCCGGAGGAGCCCGCGCGGTCTCAGTGGAGCAGCGTGTGTCTTGGGGCCCAGCCACGGCACGTGTTCAGGGAGCAGAGAGAGGTGGGGGCTCGTGCGAGGGTTGCCATGGCAACTCCTCATTATCTCCTGGTCGCAGGGAGAACCGTGTGCAGGGTGTTGACAGTTTACGTGTGTGCTGTGGCTTCTCCCTCTGGTGCTCTTTGTGTGTGCGTGTGCACGTGTGTGCATGTGTGTGTGCACGCATGTGTGTGCATTAAAGAGATAACTCCACTTGTGCCGAAGCTGCCGGGTTTTCAGCTACATGCAAGCACTTGCCAGGCGTGTGCCGCTTCTCCTGAGGCAAACGCGGTTCTCTGCTGCTCCAGGTGATGGGTCAGAGCTCTGAGTATCGGGGTCCGCGTGATCTGATTCCTTTTGCAGGAGCGGAGGGAAGAGACGAGGGGAAGCAGAGGAGAAATCACACCCATCTGGATTGAGATAAGCTTGAAAAGCCAGTTTCCTGAAGTGCCGTGAGGCCCACCAGCAGCATGCTGGGCTGGGCTCTGACAGGGCCCCGGTGGCAACCGTGACGGCCACAGATGCCTCAGCTCGAGAGCGGCTTCACCGGAGGGACTTTCAGGGTCATCTCCACTTGTGTGTTTTCTAGTCCTGATTATAGGAAACGCTCTTGAATCTGGGATTGTTGCAGATTATGTCTGAATAGTGAAGGCTGTTGACTGGAATAGTTTGGAGCAAATCACCCAGGTTGACCGTTTAGATGAGAGCATGTGTGTGCACATGCGTGTGCGCGTGTGTCGTGTGCATGTGTGGGAGGGCGGGTGTGTGCAGGGAAGCATGGGTGCAGCAGACCCTGTTGCTCAGCCGCCCACTCCCGCCGCGGCTGCTCCTGCTGCCGCCCCTGCTTTGAGGAGGGCAGGGCCCGTGAGCCTGCGGGTGCAGTCCCGCCCGGGCGTGTATCGGGGACAGACCTGCCCCAACGTCCTCTGCGTGTGGGGAGCAGAGACGGGGACAGAGGCTCACGTCAGGGGTGCGGTGCCGGCCCCGCTGTGGGAGCGCAGCTCTGGGATTCGGGGCCGGGGCTGGACAGAGCGTTCCACACAGGGCCCACGCCCAGCGCCGCGCCGCGAAGGGTGTTGTCTCCCGCTGATGAGTCTGGCTGCACTTGCCGGCTTTCTGTGGGTGTCTGGGCTCCCGCGCAGGCTGCCATTCTTAATCATATTTTAATTTTCAAATAAATTGCTTTCATTATCTGTTCATTTACAATACCATGTGTGCATTGCTGCTCATTAATGCTGTCAGCTCCCGTGCCGGGGCCGGGTTTCCCAGTAGCCGCGGCTGCAGTGCAGTGATGAAAGGTGATCCGTGCAGGCTTTGCAGAAATTGTTATTTTTAATCTTTGAGGAAATAACCTAGAGTGTTGCGGAATTGGTCCTGTAGGTGGAGAAACTTGAGGCCGTGTGAGTCCTTGGGACGGGCCAGGCCCCGTGGTTCTGGCCGGTGCCCACCAGCCGGTGGAGCTGAGCGTCTGGCTGTGGCGCCGAGACCGCCGCCATCTGCAGACTGTCAGCCGGAAGAGCTCCTGCCAGTGAGGTTCCAAATTACAGTTTGTCTTTAAATCCACTATTTGAAAAAATCATTTCCCCCTTGAGATCTGATCCTATTCAGATTGGAGGCCAAGATATTTTCAAGCCTAAGTGATGATCTCTGTGACTCGACTGTTGGTTTGTTTCCAGTGAACGTCGTGAGTGTGGATGCCACGACCCCTCCGGGCCCTCGGGTCTGCGCAGAGGCGGGCGGGCTCGGCCTCCCGGGCGCTGCCCAGTGGCAGTCTGCTTCCCATGGTGACAGAGGCGGCCGCGCCTGGGCTTTGTGCTCACCGTAAACTTGGTAGCTCAGCCTGCGAAAGGTGACCTCTCTCACACCCAGTTTCTCAGTCAGTCAGTGAACTTGGTATCACTTCCTAAAAAATTGTGGTGACACGTACATAATGAAAAATTTACCATTTTAGCCATTTTTAAGTATACATTTCGGTGACACTAAGCACATCCTCACTGCAGTGCAACCATCACCACCATCTGCTCCCAGAGCTTTCACCTTCAAACTGAAGCTCCGTCCCCAGCGAACCCTGACGCCCCAGCCCCTGCCACCCACAGCTCCTGACGCCCACCATCTGCTCCGAGTCCAACAACTCCGGGGACGTCAGGTGGGATGGCCTGGCCGTGGCCGGCCTGTGTCACTCAGCATGATGACCTCGTGGCTCATCCACGCAGCCAGGTGAGGGTCACACAGTGGCCAGGGGGACGGCCTGACCCCTCGGGGCCAGGGTCCCCGTCTCCTGTGCCGGAGTTGGTGGCAACGCGAGAGTGTGGGCTGGTCCCCAGCAGCGTCCTCCACGAGTCAGTTTATCCCGACGTCCCCACAGAAAATGCAAAGAGAAGGTTTGTGGGTTGGAAGCTGTTTCTACCGTCTTCAGCCTTCTTGCACTTTGCCTTGTGGTGCCGCAGGCTGTCCCCTCCTTTGGCACAGCTGGGACAGGACCCTTCCCTGCTGATGCCTTGCTGGGTGCTTTTTCTTTCAGACTGAAGATTTCCCTTTGGAATTTCTTATGAGGCAGGTCTGGTGGGGGCTCGCTCAGCTCTCGTGTGTTGGGGAGACTTAGCCCTTCACATGCGGGGGCTGCTTTGCGTGCACGTGTTCCTGGGTGGAGCCCTTCCCTGGGCCTGGGGGTTTCCGTCGGTTGCCAGGTGAGTCGGGCTCCTTTACCTGCTGTTCGCGCATCATTCCTGCCTTTGTCCTGACCTTTGGGAATTTGTCACATTCCTTGGAGCAGTCAGATTTGGGCCAGGTCTGCCTGGTGTTCTCCGCTTCCCTGTGCCTGTGTCTTTCCCAAGTCCAGGAAGTTTTCTGTTATTTCTTTGAATGAGCTTTCGACCCCTGCTGTTGCTCAGCTCCCTCTTGGACCCAATGTTCTTAGATTCAGTTTTTTTAAGGTAATTTTGTGAACATCTTGTAGGTGATCTTCATTTCTTTTTATTCTTTTATTCTTTTTTTCTCCTCTGATTGTGTATTTTCTTTTCTTTTCTTTTTTTTTTTTTTTTTGAGACAGAGTGTCACTTTGTTGCCCTGGCTAGAGTGAGTGCCGTGGCATCAGCCTAGCTCACAGCAACCTCAAACTCCTGGGCTTAAGCGATCCTACTGCCTCAGCCTCCTGAGTAGCTGGGACTACAGGCATGTGCCACCATGCCCGGCTAATTTTTTCTATATATATTTTAGTTGGCCAGATAATTTCTATTTTTTTTTTAGTAGAGACGGGGTCTCGCTCTTGCTGAGGGTGGTCTCGAACTCCTGACCTGGAGCGATCCACCCGACTCGGCCTCCCAGAGTGCTAGGATTACAGGCGTGAGCCACCGCGCCCGGCCTGATTGTGTATTTTCAAATATCCTGTCTTCGAGCTCACTGACTCTTTCCTCTGCTGTTAGAGCCTCGCTGAACTTTTTAGCTCAGCAAATGCATTTCTGAGTTCCAGGATTCCTGTTTCATTTTTCTTTATTATTTCAGTCTCTTTGCTAAATGTCTCCAATAAATTTCCAAATTGCTTCTCTATGTTACCTTGGAGATCACTGAGTTTCCTTAGAACTTGTGTTTCAAATTCTTGGTCAGAGAACACGTCGCACCTTGTGGGGTCTTTGCCTCGTCTGTCTGCACAGAAACCTGCAAGTGGACATTCATAGCAGCTTTACTCACAATTGCCGAAACCTGCCAGCAGCCAGGGTGTCCTTCGGCAGGTGCGTCCAGACGAGGGGTGTGATTCGGCACCAAAAGGAAAGAGCTCCCCAGCTGCGAGAGGACGTGGAGGAAACTCACACGCATGTTGCTGAGCGACAGAAGCCCATCTGGATAGCTGTGTACTGCAGGTCCAGCTGCAGCGCACTCTGAGAAGGCAAACTGGGGACGGTGACAGACCAGGGCTTGCTGGGGGTCACGGAGGGCAGGAGGAACAGGCACAGCTCGGGCACGTAGGACACGTGTCATCGTCCATCTGTACAAACCCACAGGATGTGCAGCACCAGGAGGGGCCCCAGGTGAGCTGTGGACTCTGGGTGGTGACGTGTGCGCAATCGTCCACAGCCCGACAAAGGCACCGTCCACGGGGACTGCGGGGCCGTGCATGTCAGCGTCCCTGGGAGACCGCGTACTGCCACTCAGTCTTCCCATAAATCTGAACTGCTGTGAGAAAGGGTCTGCCAGGGGTGCCCTGGGGACAGTGTGTGTCCCTGCCAGCCTGGCTGTGATCCCGGAGCAGAGTCAATGGTCAGTTTATTTCAACTTGCAAATAGTTAAAACAAAATTGTTAGCTAAAACTGATTCTCAAAGCACAAACAGTGCTTTGAACATATGTATGTGTTCTATATATGTTCTAAGTGCACATTTAAAAGAAAGACTTTAAGAAAATCTAGCGAACATCCTGAAAACGTATTTACAATATTGCACACAACAAGCCAAATTTAAAGAATGATGTTCTTTAGAAGAGAAATAATTGATTTTGGAAAGTTCCAAAATCAATAAGAATTGTCTTTGGCCATTTTTCTTTACAAAAACCTGAATGACGCCCGAGTCTCCTTGGGCAGGTGACTCAGCCCTTCCTGCCCCGCCCTGGCCACACCACTGGGGCCACCTCCAAGGCATGGGCGCCAGGCACAGCCTCTCACGTCTGTCCAAGCGTGTGGGCTGTTCACACCGCAGGTCAGAAGGCTCCGCTGCCCTGGCTCAGGTCCAGTGGTCTCTGGTGAGGCCCAGCTGG
Source organism: Lemur catta (assembly GCF_020740605.2). NCBI lineage: Eukaryota > Metazoa > Chordata > Mammalia > Primates > Lemuridae > Lemur > Lemur catta. The sequence goes on from NC_059138.1 coordinate 504,807, forward strand.
GGGTCCAGGAACCCACTTCTGTCCTCCCGCGGCCTCATGGCCTGGGCCTGATGTGGGCCTTGGGCTTCTTCCCTGCGGGACGCGGGGGCCAGGCCGTCCTAACGTGCCGCCTGGTTCCTGCGTGCCACTGTTCTACTTTACGGGAATTGTAGTAGTAGAATAAAAATCCCAGGTGTGTTTTCAGCAGGTCCTTATTTTCTCTCTCTTGCCCTGCCCCGTGCACGGAGTTCTCCGTGTTGGACAGAAGCAGGGAGCAGAGACTCCGTGCTGCCGCCAGGCACCCAGCGAGGGCAGGGGCGCCCCGTCCTCTGGAACCTCCCTGAGGTCGTCCGGCTTTGTGTGGCCTTTGCCCGGGTCGCAGGGGCAGCGTGGAGGGAGAGCCCCAGAAGCCCGGCTCCCCAGGCATTGTCCGCCTGTCAGAGCAGCTGGCGCCGTCCTCCGTGTGCTGGGCTGTGCGGAGCCCATGGAAACGCCGGGCGCTCGTGGTACTTAAGATTATTTTCTGCTGCGAATGCGGCCCTTTGCCTGAGCGTGTACATAGTATCAGCCCAGCAATTATCGAGCCGCCTGGCCCTGCAAATGTGTCTCTGCTAATTAAACTTGTTGCATCTGAATGGCTTCTCCAGCCGCACGGAGGAAAGGCTGTGAACAATGAAAGGACCATTCTCCCCGCGCCGGCCTGTGCAGCTGCCGCCCTGGGCGTGAGGCCTCGGCCTGAATCGGTCTTTTGTGAGCAGCAAAGGAGGTGATTTGAATGTTTGAAGCCCCACAGGAAGCTGGTCTCAAAGTGAACAATTCACTGCGTAAAGACTAATTAGGGCCCAAATTAATTAGAAGGTGTGGTTTGAAAGGGTGTTGGGAGCAGAGTCTGTCACTTCGGACAAATGGGACAAGCTAAATGAGTCAGTCTCCACTGATGCCCCATGTTCCTGAGCCCCTCTCGCCTCCTGCCTGCACGGCCCGGGCCCCCCACAGAGCCACGGGAAGGACCCTCCACAGATCCTCGTGGCTTCTGCAGGTTAATGTTTATACGTCCTGGGTGTTGTGTTTTCCATAGGGAGACCAGGCCCCAAATGCTACTCACTTTAAGTTTTGGTCCCCGAGTGGTCAGAGGCAAGTTTCACACCAAAAATGTGAGATTGCAGAACGGAGGGTGGGCCGGGAAAAGTGGAATAAAAGCACTCGGACCACGCTGGACCCGTGTCCCTTCTCTCTCCTTCTCGGCTGTGTTTCCTGTGGGCTCAGTTTTACGGCAAATGGTCTCTCCCAGGGCTCTGCGTCCTGACAGCTCTGCGCGACTGTCCACGGCCTGCCCGCAGCCCGTGGGGACATGCAGGTGTGCGGTCTTTCTGCTGTCTGGAGACAGAGTGTCACGCTCTCTCTCTGCTTCCTCTTCTCACAGATGGCGCATTTGGAAGGTGCCAGAAGTTTCCGGCAACAGACTTACACCGCTATGAGCTGTCCCCGGGGGCTCTGCAGCACCTGAGAGGCACTTGGCAGAAGCTCTCGCGCACAGGTAGGGCAGCTCCCACCGGGCACTGGCAAAGGCGTGGCTGCGCCACAGAGCCCGGCTGCGGGGTTTGGAAAGCAGTGGGGAGTGGCCGCTTAGCCGGGCCGTGGTGGGAGGCCAGCGGGTCGGCGGAGGGTCTGCGCTGTGGTGGCTCGGTTGGGAGGCGCTGGGCTGCACGGGAGTCAGGGCTCTTCCCGCGCTGCGGAGCAGGAGGGCCCGGGCTGCTGTGGCAGAGGTGGCCCGGTGCGGGGCGGCCGGGGGTCGGTGGCTCCTCTTGGCCTGAGCAGATCCAACTCGGGCGCCTGCCCGCCCTGAGAATATCCGCCTATGCCCGTCAACCTGCGGTTTTTGGTTTGCAATGTTGTTGCCGGAGATTCCTGGTACCTGTGTCCCAGGGTGCTAAGAAGGCAATTTTGTTTCACGCAGGGTGAGAGGAAAAAGAAGAAGGCAATCTTAAATATTATGATAATTTTTAAATCATAGATATTTTTATTCATACACATGATTTGCAACATGGGGCCAGGTACTCACCAAGATCACTCTGTGACCCTGTGCGGGGCCGAGGCCTGAGTGGGAGGGTGGCCCCACGCCTGGGTCGGGACCTGCATGATCTGCCCAGGGGAGCCAGGCCTGGTGGTGGGGCCAGGGCACCGCGGCCTCGGGCTCCAGCCTGCCTGCGTTTCAGGGACGCAGTACTCTCAGGGTCCACAGAGCCGCGGCGTCCTCTGTCCCTCCACTGGGTGTTCCCAGTGTGCACCGGGACCTCTGCAGGTGGACCACGTTAGTTCTTCCGTGTCGTCAGCCAGGGCACACCTGTTCCCCGAGAGGCCACCTGTGGAGGCTGAAGCAGAACCGCTGGGAGACCTGTGTGTGCCCGCGAGAGGGACGTGCCTCACAGAGCTCTCTCGGGCTGGCGCCCGGCACCCACAAGGCAGGCTGCATGGCGGGGAACGTGGCTGTGGGGTGGGGGCTGGGCTGCCAGCTCTGGCCTCTCTTCCGTCTGCACGAAGCCACCAGTCCCCCCATGGCAGCTCACTAACACGCACCGCGCCGGTTCACGCACGGATTAACCCGTCCACTCAGAGCCCTCCGGCCCAGTTACCTCTTGTGAAAGGTCCCAGCTCTCAGCACGGCCACACCGAAGTGTGAATTCCATGCGAGTCTGGGGGGACAAGTGTTCCATCCATAGCGTGGGCGATGAGTTGGTTTTTTTCTTGCTGCTTTTGTGACGCCTACCTTGTCTTTGTCTCTTGACACTTTGGTTTTGGTGTGTCTGGGTGCGGATCTCTTGGAGTTTGCCCTGCTTGGCATTCGTTCAGTGTCCTGGATGTGCAGGTTCATGCTTTTCATCAAGGTCGGGGAGTTCGGGGCCATGATTTCTCCAGTGTTCTTTCTCCCCACTGTCTCCCCCTGGCATCTGGGACCCCCTTTTTGATGGTGTCTCTCGGGTCTCCCCGGCTCCGTCCTTTCTTGTCTTTTTCTTTCTGTGCCTAAGTTGGGATGATCTCGATGGATCTGTCCTCAGGTTTGCTGCTAAAATCTGCTGTTGAGATCCTCTAGTGAGTTCTTCATTTACTTGTTAAAATGTAATTTCTAGATCTTTATTAATATTCTCTATTTGATAAGGCATCATTCTCACACCTTCCTTTAGTTCTGTAGACATCATTTCCTTTGGTTTTTGAAACACATTTAAAATAGCCCATTTAAAGTCTTCGACTAGTAAGTCAGTATCTGGCTTCTCCAAGAACAGTGTGTTATTTTCCTGTGTGTAAGGCGGACTCCCATGTTCTGTCATGCCTGAAAAATTTTTGTTGAAAACTAGACATTTTAAATAATGTGGCATGGCCACTCATGAAGTCAGATTCTTCTCTCTCCTTAGGGTTTTGTTGGTGTGTTTGTTGCTGTTTTTTGCTTGCTGGGAGACCTTTCTGACCTAATCCTGCAAAGTCTGTGTTCTGCGCCACATGTGACCACCGGAGGCTCTGCCCAGTTAGCCCAGTGGTCAGATAATGCGTGGACTGGCTTCTCGAGACCCCTGGAAATGGCAGATCTGCAGTGCTGGGGCCTCCTCCGCAGTTGGACGGCCGTGGACACGTCTCAGCGGCCCGGAGCCGCAGGTCAGCAGAGGTGAGTGCGTGGGGCCTCCACGTCCTCCCTGGGCACGCGCAGCCCTCCTGTCTGTGCCGTCCACGCTCCCAGGATTCTGGCAGTTTTACGAGGCCCCTGTGGGTCTCTAGTTCCCCAGCTTCTCCTTCGAGGAGTTTGGTGCCTGTCGTGGGCCTGGCTGGTTGTCCCCACGTCAGGCAGCGGGACGTGAAGCAGCGTCTCTGACTGTCTTCCTGCACATGTGAGCTCCGCGTGGATGACACACGGCAGCTTCCCTGCGGGTCCCCCGGGAGTCGCCAGACAGGTGGAGCGCGGCGGTTCTCCGGGAACGAGGTTGGCAGGTGCCCGGTGCCACTCTGCCCATCCTGGGGCCTCCGGGCAAGTCCTCACCACGATCACGGCTGCTCCTCTCCCAGCCGGGCAAGCATGGTGGCGGGAGGACACATTTGCTGTTCTTGTAGAGAATCCGCCACCTGGGGGAAGAGGAGCCCCCAGATTCCTGCGGCCTTTACTTAACGTCCAGAGTTTGAACACAGTTGACTGTGATGATTCGGATCGTTCTGTTGTTGCTTTTGCGGAGGAGAGAGCTGGGCTCTCAGTCTGCTGTGTCACTGGCGTCCGCTGTGACTTCCCAGGGTTTCGCGCCCCCGTCCTCCTGCAGGCTTCATCCAGACAGTGCCGGGATCCGCGCCCTGGGACGGCTTCGCTCAGTTTGACTTAGATGGTCCTAGGTGTTTCCACCACCTCGTTGTTCAGTCTGTTTCCACATGGGGGCCGGAGAGTCCCCAGAACACGGAGCCTTCCAGAATCAACCGGTCAGTCCGTCACTCGGCTGATCTGTCTGTCTCTGTCTCTCTGTCTCGTCTAGTGTAGAAACGAACATGCCACTTTCCCTGGCCGTCCTTCCCTGCTGGAAATGCCTGTTGGATTCCGCTGCACCAGGGGAGGAAGCCACTCTTGGCTTCAGAGCAGCAGTCGAGGCCCTGGCAGCCTCGAGAGCAGGGGTGTCTGGGCCTCGCCCTCGAAGGTGCCCTGTCACCAGGTCTCCCTGGCATCTCTTGAAAGTCCCCAGTGGACTCCACTGTGTTCACGGCCATTTTTTCACGTATAAAATGGGACAGACACTCTGAGTTACCTAAAACTTCTTTCAAATACCAGCATATTAATCACTTTCTTCCTGTTTGTGTCTGAAAAGTCTAATCTGAGAGCTGTGTGGACTTATAGGTTGCAAGGTTAGCGACATGTAGTCCTGTATGGTGAATTAGCATCATGTGTTTCATTACAGTGTTCACAGACTAACGGAGAAGATTAATGCTCGGTACAGGACAGTGTAATTTTTAGGTAATTTTAACTTGTGAAATTCTCCCATGCTTTCCTTTCGCTGTGGGAAGGAGAGATCTTACTTAGCAGATTGAAAACACTGGAGCAGGGTGACCCAGGTGTCCCAGTGCCCTCAGCCGGTGCCAGGTGGAGATGAGGATGTCGCACCCACGGCAGCGAGCAGAGCAGCGGTTCTCCAGGTCTCAGGACCACTTCGTATTACTAAAACCTACTGAAGGCCCCAGAGCACTTCTGTTTTTGTGGGTTAGTGCTCTCCACAGTTGCTGTCTTAGAAATTAAAATTAGCAACATTTAAAAACAGCTATTTATTATTTCCTTTAAAAAGAAACAGTAAGTTCACCACATTATAACCGTAAAACTATATTTTCTAAAACATAAAAAAAATGGTAAGTGTGGTATCTCAAGGACAGCGTGGTGCCTGCAGGTTATAGGCTGAGCCTCCTGATCTCAAAACCCAAAATTCAAAATGCTCCAAATCAAGAACATTTTGAATTCCAACGTGATGCCACAAGTAGAAAATTCCTCACCTGACACCTTTGCTTTCTGATGGTTCAATGTGCACAAACTTTGTTTCGTGCACACAATTATTAAAAATATTGTATAAAATCACCTTTCATGACGTGTCTAAGGTGTATATGAAACGTAAATGCATTTTGTGTGAATACTTGGGTCCCATCCCCAAGTATCTCATTGTGTATACGCAAAATATTCCAAAATCTGAAACATTTTTGGTCCCAGCATTTTGGATGAGGGACTCCTGTGTTATTTTGTCCCTTTTTGTATGGACATAGCATTTCATGATAAATCAAAGAGTAAAAGGACTAACAAAGCAAATGGAAGACAACAGAGAGCAGGAAATAATAAAGATGAGAGCAGGAAATAGTGAAATAGATAAAAAGAAATAATGACAAGGGCGAGAACACAAAGGAAAAACCCTCCAGTCCTTCATAAAGACTTGTAGGGCATAAATACACGATTATTAGAAAAGAAAGGAACATCATTATAGGTAAATTGAGTTCAAAAATCATAAGAGAATACTATTAATGACTTTGTTCTAAGAAATTTGAAAAGGAAATCAGGGAAAAAAACCCTATAAACCAATGAAAATGACACAAAAGCTATGGAAAACTTGAGTAAGTCTGTACTCATTGGAATATGTGTATATTTAAATTAAAAATGGTTTTGTAAAGTCAGTGAGACTAGTCTGCGTTCATAGTAGGAATCTATTCTGTCCACAAACCACCCTATTGTGACATTCCCCAGGTACATACGGGAGAGGCGAGGAAACATCGTAACCGGAACATGTGGTCGAGCAGACTCGTGCTATTTTCAACACGGGCGTGTACAGCGTGTGCAGCGTGTGCGGCGTAGCAATCTCACACTCTGCAAAAGTGCCATCTGGCTAAACATCGACCATTTTCCCTTCTTTTATAAGAAACGTTCTGATCGCATGTTTTTCTGAGTTCGTATTTGCTTGGGGCATATCTTTGATGGCTTTGAAGGGCCCCCTCTTTACTGGCAGGTCTTTTAATCAAGGGAGAAATGGGTTATAAACAAAAACCCTTCCCTGGACCAGATTCCACTGTCTGTAGCATAGAACGAAGGGTGGAGTTAAGCACTGTGTCGGCTGAGCTCTGCGGAAACAAAAGGAAAGACAACATCGAAGCGAACGGGCTGGGCAACATCGTCGACACGGCAACGGGCTGCTTCACCCCGAAAGTGTTTCTGGTGGTTCCTTTGAACCAAGTTCCTCCGCTGCACTGCAAAATGGACCTCCATGCTGTTCCTGCGGACAGAAATGCTGAAAGCCAAGGAGTGAGCAGCTACTTCTGAGTGTTGACCAACCAGAACTTCTGTCCTCTGGCCAGGGTGCAGTTAACTGATACGCGAGCAAACCTTTAATTTACATGAAAGACTTACTGCAAGTACAGAAACCAGAAATGGGAGCAATGAGCTCTCGTGCAATTTTACCACTTTTAGGGCAAACCAAAATCAATCTTATTTACATGTATTTCAGAAAATAATTACTGTCTATCAGAAGATGCTTAGATATTCTTGTAGATTCAAGAACTGTTGCTGAACTGTGTGCAGTCATGCGCCATGTTGCGATGTTTTGGTCAGCGATGGGCCACGTATGTGGTGGTTGTCCCACGAGGCTGTAACGAGGCTGGGAAATTCCTGTCACCTGGTGACATGTAGCCGTCCCTAATGTTGTGGCTCAGGGCATCACTCACGTCCGTGGTGATGCTGGTGTGGACACACCAGCTGGCACACTGTGAAGGGACAGCACACACGGTCACGTGCAGTGCACAACACCTAACAATACACGGCTGCTACTGGCTTACATGTTCACTATCTGCATATACACATGCATGTATGTGAGAGACAGAGACAGGTCCCTCTCTGTCACCCAGGTTGGAGTGCCGTGGTGACATCACAGCTCACAGCAGCCTCCAACTCCTGGGCTCAAGTGATTCTCCTGCCTCCCTCCCCGGTAGCTGGGACTACAGGTGTGCACCACCACACCCAGCTGATTTTTGTATTTTTTGCAGATATGGGGTCTTGCTATTTTGCCCAGGCTGGTCTGGAACTCCTGACCTCAAGCCGTCCTCTTGGCTCGGCCTCCCAAAGTGCTGGGATTACAGGTGTGAGCCACCGTGCCCAGTTTACACTATTTTTTAAATCATTATTTTACTGCTACTTATAAAAAAAGTTAACTGTAAAACAGCCTCCGGCGGGTCCTTCAGGAGTATCTGGAAGAAAGTTTGTTGTCACGTGAGGTGACAGCTCCACGAGTGTCACTGTCGCGAAGCCCCTCGGGTGGGACAAGGTGCGGAGGCGAGGACAGCGACCCTCACGATCCTGACCCCAAGCAGGCCTAGGTCTAGTGTGTTTTTCCACTAGTTTTTAATAAAAATGTTTAAAAAGTAAAAAAAAAAAAAAACCCACATTTTTAAAATAGAGAAAAGCTTATAGAATAAGGATATAAAGAAATAAAATATTTTTGTACAGCTGTATAATGTGTTTGTATTTTAAGCTAAATGTTATTACAAATGAATCAAAAAGTTAAAAAATATTAAAAAGTTTATGAAGTAAAAAAGTTTCTTTTTAAAGGTTAATTTATTATTGAATAAGGAAAAACAGTTTTAAATAAATTCAGTGTCGCCAGGAGCACAGTGTTTGCAAAGTCTGCAGCTGTGCACGGGAACGTCTTGGCCCTCACACGGACTCACACGGACCCACTCAGCGCGGCGTCGGGCCTGCGAGCTCCATGCACGGTGACTGTCTTGTACAAGGTGCCCTTTTTGTCCTCTGTCCCTGCTTTTACTGCACCTTTGCTACGTCTAGAGATACGTGACACACAGATACCGCTGTGCTGCGGTCGCCAGCAGCACTCGGCACGGTGACCTGCCGCACACGTGTGCCGCTCGCAGCAACCGGCCACCCCGTGCCCCAGGCGTGCAGTGGCTGCACCGGCTGCATGTGTGCACGTGCACTCTGCGGTGCTCACTGATGACAAGGTTGCCCCGGTACCCATTTCTCAGGACGTGTCCCCACTGCGGCGTTAAGTCACGCGTGACCGCACCGCGCTTCGGATTAAAACTAGATGGCTTACCTCGGAATGCTTTAAAAGCTTGCTTTTTTTCTGATGCAAACTGCAGATTTTACCTTTTAATTTCAAGTATGAGGTCGGGCAGGCTCCATCCCTATTTAAAACTTAAAAAGCTAAAAGCTTGAGCGGGGGCACTTGTTAGCGTTAATGGAAAAGCCGTCTTGGGAGGCGGCTGCATCTGCGTTTGAACACCCGGGAGGGGGCGGGCTTTGCTTAATAGAGGCTTCATTTCAGACACAAAGGGCCTTCGTCCTCAGGAGAATTAGATGTATCAACAGAGGAGCAAATTGAGACCTGTGGAAGCCTGGAAGCTTCCCAGATGGCGCGGGGAACCCTGGCACCTCTGAAAGGAGAGGGAGGTGGGAGAGGCGAGATCCGTCTGTGGGCTGCATGGACGTAATCTTGTCTCCAGCCTCACTAAAAGCTATGTAGGTCATGGAGACAATCAGGCTTTTATTCTTTGAAATAATTCACATCACAGGCTTGTGTATTACTTGCCTTATCAAATAAAAGCCTTTGGACTCATGTGGGCAGATAATTACAAATTGATGTCTGGGCCTCTCGTCTTGGAGATGGATTTTACCCTCCTCCTCCTCTTTCTCTCCTTCTTTCATCTCTGTCTTCGGGAGTTAAACTTTCTTGTGATTCCGTGGAGCTGCGGTGGTGGGAGCCGGCCACGTGAGTGAGTGGCAGGGCTTATGAAGAAGTCACTTTTATTTGAAGTCAGGAATTGAGTGACAAAGTGCGGGAACATTGGTGCAGACAGAGAATTTCTTTTAACACTGTATTCAGCCTCTAAAAATTATTACAGATCAGAAGTGGTAAGTTGGGCAGACGGTGACGGCCGGGCTGCCCGCTCAGCCTGGCGTGCTCCGCTCTGTCCCTCACCGCAGAGCTCTGTTCCACCTCTCCAGGGCGCCTGGTGTTTCAGGATGTAAATGCACGGACAGAAGCCTTGGGGAAGCCTTAGAAACCAGCCAAGATCCAGTTTACTCCCCAAAGCCTGGGGGCGGGGGCAGGTCCTAGAGCGCAGACTGAAAAGTCCCAGCCAACCGAAACAAAGTGAGCACACTCCAGTGAGCGAGACCCTCTCGTTTCTCCGTGTCTGCCAGTGCACACAGCCTGCGTCACACGACTTCATCTATCCAGCGAAGAGTAGGTGGCGTCACAAAAACCCCTGGAGTCCTCAGGTAGGAAAGTGATCAGCCCTCTTAACTAACGCAAAGCATTAACAGCACCGCTAGATTCACGTTTTAAACAGTGGTGAAGATCAGAAAGTCTAACACTGGTGACTGCATCTTGGAAGTCAGGAAGTGCATGTCAGTCACGCTGTTCTCACGCTGTTGTCACATGGAGTAGGCTGAAGCCCATTGAGACGCCTCCTGCCACGTGGTGCCGCACCTCGTCCCTGCCCAGAGTGGAAACACCCAGCTCCGCCTCCTGCTCGCAGGACGCTGGGCCTCCTCCTGCTCGGGCCGGGAGGGCCCACACCCCATCCTTTGGTTTCTTGGGGAAGCAGGTGCCCCTTTCCCTGAGCGTTTTAAAGAGAGGCACAGTCAGCACTGCTCAGAGACGGACATCAGCAAGGTGGCGGCAGGACCCTCCGTTGGTCATCCGCTCACGGAAACTTCTATTTGAACATCTATCTATGCACAAAAATACCTTCACAAGAGCTGAATAAAGCAGGCAAGAGATCACAGCACCTGGGATTATCACAAAAACAAGAAAAAATGCATTAAAAGAGCAGGAGAGACAGCTGCATGTCACCCCTCCCAACCCTGTGTAGCCGTGTGGACAGGGAGGCCCTCGCTGGGGGGAAGGAGAGAGAAGTGGGTGCCAGACTTAGCCTCAAACCCCAGAACTGGGCCCACCCCAGTAACACCCAGCACCGAGCCGGCCTCACGGGTCCAGACTCCAGACTGGGACCCCAGGGCTGAGCCTCAGGCCTGCCCAGCCCCAGGGGGGTCCTGCAGAACCAGGCCCCAGGCCTGTCCTAGTAGACCCCAGCCCCAAACAGACCCCCACAGACCTGAGCTTCAGGACTGTTTCCATGGACCCAGGCTCTATGCTGGTCCCCAAGGCTTCAGGGTCCAGAACCCAGAGTCCAGGCCCATTCGAGTTTGGTCCCCATGGACTGGGGCTCTGAGGCCACCCCTGCCGACTCAAGCTCCCGGACAACCTTACCCCCAGGCCAGCCTCTTTGGTACTTAAGCACCTGGCCTATCTCAATGCCTGGCTGGCCCCTTCAAACTCAGGCATAAGGCCTGTCCCAGTGCCAGGCCTGCCCTAATGGACCCAGGCTCCAGGCCCACCCACGTGCTGACCCAGGCACCAGGCCCACACCCCTGAGGACCCTGGCATCTGGCCCACACACCTGAGGACAGCAGCAGCAAGCTCACTGGCAGACCATGCCAGACAACTGCCCAGAATCTCTCTGCAAGCTGACTGGTGACAGGCTTACCCAGACAAGCCAGTGTGCAGAGACCAGAGCAAATACTTCGTCCAATGCTGAGACATCAACGTAAAGCAACAGGGAACATGATAAACCATGAAGACATAACATCACCAAAAGAATACAGGAATCTCCTGGCAGCTAACTCCGAAGAAATTGAGAAATACAAATGGCTTAAGAATTCAAAATAATTGTTTTAAGAAATCTCAGTGAACTTCAAGAAAATACAGAGAAATAATTCATTAAAATCAGAAAAATAATAAGTGACCCAAATTAGAAATTTAATAGAGATTGAAAGTGGAAAAAAAAATCAAACAGAAATTCTAGGGCTGGAAAATATAATGAGTGAAATGAAAAATGTAACAGAGAACATCACCAACAGAGTTGATGAAGCAGAAGACAGAATCTGTGACCTTAAAGACAGTTTATTTGAAAACACACAGTTGGAGAAAAAGAAAAAGAATGAAAAGGAATGAAGAACAATTATGGGATTTAAGGGACGGCATCCAAAGAGCAGATATTTAGGTTGCGGGTGTTCAAGCAGGAGACAGAGACAAAAGGGTTGAAAGCGTCTTTAAGGAATTAATAGAACAAAACTTTCCAAATTCGGAGAAAGACATAAATATCTAGGTACGGGAAGGTCAAAGGTCTCCAGTGAGGGTAAATCCAAATGAGACTACACCAAGACATATTAGAATCAAACTGTCAGCAATCAAAGGCAAAGAGGATCCTGAGAGCAGCAAGAAGAGGAAAGCAAGTGACACACCGGACTTCCCAGCAGAGCCACAGGCCAGGCGGGAACTGAACAACCCAGCGCTGACGGGAAAAACGGGCACCCGGCAACAGCGTCCTTCAGAAGGGGAGAGGAAAACACTCCCAGACAAACAGGTTGAGGGAGACGTCACCCAGACCTGTCGTACGGGAAATCCTAAGGGGATTCTTTGAGCTGAAAAAGGAGAATGCTAATTAGTGACATGAAATCACACGAAAGGACAAAACTCGCTGGTAGAAGTCAACACGCGGTCAAATTCATAATACTCTAATGCTGAGGGTGGAGTATAAATTACTTACATCTTTAGTGTGAAGTTTGAAAGACAAAAATATTTAAAATGTAGCTACAATAATTTTTTAAAGGATACAGCATATATAAGAAGATATAAATTGTGACATCAAAAATTTAAATGGGGGTAATTAAAAGTGGAGAGTTTTTCTTGTGATCAAAGGTAAGTTGTTATCACCTTAAAATAATTTGTTATGATTGTAAGAAGTTTTGTGTAAGCCTCATGGTAATCACTAAGCAAAAACTGTACTAGATACACAAAAGATGGAAAGCAAGGAGTCAGGCACACCCGCAGAGAAATCACCTAATCACAGGGAGGACAGCAAGAGAGGAAGAAAGGAACAAAGGATTTACACAACTACCGGAAAACAATGAACAGAATGGCAGTAGTAAGTCATTACTTGCCAACAATTATCTTGAATGTAAGAGGATTAAATTCCCCGATGAACAGACAGCGGCCAACTGGATAAAAACCATGGCCTGAGTGTGTGCTGCCCACCGGACCCACGGGACCCACGGGCTGGGCAGGACACGTACAGGGAAGGAGCAAGGAGGAAACGGATGTCCCACCAAGTGGAGGTGACAGGGCAGGAGCAGCCAGGCTTGCATCAGAGAAAACAGACTTTGAGTTAAAAACTGCAGAATGATGCAGAGAAGGCCATCATGTAATGGCAAAGAGGTAAGCCCACCAAGGAGATGGAACAATTACACACATGTATGTGTACATAGTATACATGGAACATACATGCCCTCAGCACCAGGGCACCCGGTACATTCCGCAACATCAATGGGTCTGAAGGGAGAGCTCGGCGGCCACACAGCGACAATGGGGTTCCGTACCCCGTTTCAGTAACGGGGAGACCGTCCAGGCGGAAAGTCAGCAGGAGGCGTCAGACTTGAACTGTGCCTTTAGACCACGTGGATCCAACAGACGTCGGCATGACCCGCCCCCCCATGGAGTCACGGAGCACCCTTCACTCACACACACACACACACACACACACACACACACACACACACACACACACACACACACGACATTCTCCCGGGGGGATTACATGCCGGGCCACAGACGCAGGTTAACAAATTTAAGAAGATTCAAATCAAATGGAGCATCTTTTCCAACCACTATGGTATGAGCTGGAAACCAGTAACAGCAAGAATTTCAGAAATTCACAAGTACATGGAAATTAAACATGTTCCTTAACAAAGAAAAAACTAAAAATGAAATTAGAAAATATTTTGAGACAAAAGAAAATGTAAATACGATGTACAGAAACTTATGGGGTGTAGCAGAGGCGCGGGGGGCGGGGCCGGCGGGGACTCCCCGGGGCGGAGTCAGGACCTGCATTAAGGGCTGGTAATCGCCGTCCACACCACCCGTCGCGGCCCCACCGGAGTGCAGATCCTCACTCTGCCCACCGGGCGTGGCGCTGGTCAGTCTGTGTCCAGGGCTGTGCCTCCGTGTTCTGTCCCGCGCGGTGTGCCGAGTCGCATAGCCCGGAGACTCCGGGCAAGCCTGGCGCGTGAAAAGGCTGTTTACCGCGTAAAAGTGCTCGATGCTCTTCAGCTGTGGCCGTCACTGGCTGATTCTCTAACACGCAGCACTTGCAGCCTCAGCCGCACGGGCTCGGCCGACATCGGATCGCCCTGAGGATGGCAGACGCTGGTCACGTCCACACAAACGTGCCACGTGCACGCTGCAGGCGTGCGACAGTGGAAGGTGTCGCTGCTGGTGGACGGCGAGGAGGAGCACACAGCGGGGAAGCAGCTATCTGCGGCAGCCCCGAACACGTTGCTGGCCGACCGACAGGCTGCCTCTCGGTACCTGCCGTCCTGGGCGCGGCGTGGAAGGTGTCGGTGCTTCTAGACAGGTGCGTGCCCCGCGCTCGGGTCCCAGGTCTTCACGGTTTCTGTTTCTGATGCGCGAGACTCTCGAGGGAGGGGCTCGGCGGCCTCCAGCTGCGGGGTGCGGGGGCTGGTGGCGGCCGGCGGTGTCTGCCTTTCAGCTGCGAGGCTGCTCGCCGGGTGAGGGTGGCGCGGCGCCCGGCGGTGAAGAACGAACCTCTGCCGGGTGCGCGGATGCGCTGCGCCCTAGGCCGGCAGGCGGGGCCGGGCCCCACTGTCCTGTCTCCTCGTGGTGGGGGCATGTGCTTGTCCGCCACCCACAGGAAGCCACCAACCCCAAGACTTGGCGCGTCGCCGTGCCCCTCCCGCTGGCGGGTCCCTCTGGGGGCCACGCCCCCCATCTGTGGCCTTGGTCCTCTCGGCTGCTTAGCTTGGCGCCTCCCCCCCCCAGAGTAGCGTCCTGGACTCGGCAGCTCTGGACGGACGGACAGACGGACGGCTGGGCCGCGGGTGGCGCCTGCCCCTCAAACTCGTCCTCCAGCTGCTGCGCAGCCGCCCGAGACGTGGCCTCGGCCCACGTCCTACGCGGGGGTCAGTTTTCCTGTGGCGGCTGCTGTCCGGCTAAACCAGTGTTGGCTTTCTGGCTGTGGCGAGTGCAAAATGGCAGCATGAATGCACCACAGGGGTGTTCACGTGTGTGGTCGGATGGGTCTCCCCACGTCTGGGCTATGGTGGCTGCACCCCCTTCTCCCCGGGGTTTTCCTCCTGAGAGTCCAGGCCTGCGCGTGAACCGTCCGTGCCCCACTGCTGTGCCGGTCGCTCCGGCCGTGCCGTCCCGCACACGCATCGCGCAGCCACGTGCTCAGCCTGGGCCTGTCGCCCGCTCGGCCGCGGCGTCCCGGCTGCAGGTGGCAGAGCCAGGTTGGCTCCTGGCCCGGAAGCCCAGCTCGTTCACCTGCTTCTCTGCTCACTGGGACGCTCCCGCCGCGTGTTCTCAGACACATCTGCTTCTCCTTAGATTTTAGAAATAAAATATACCTTTTTGATCTCACTTTCGGTAAGTCGATTTTTCAAGACAGCAGAAAAAGACAAGTTACTCAGTTGTTGGTTTTAGATCTTGGGCTTTTTATGCTGGGTGAGAATTTATTTATAAATAGAAGAAAAAGTATCTGATGCTTTTGGAAGGTGTCTGCTTTCTTCTGTTCCACTGCTTTTTTTTTTATAAGTAGAGCCACTCCAGGACCATTGGATTATTAATGGCACAAATGCTAATACTCAGTTCAATCTGACCTTACTCAGGGCTTCTCAGGGGAGAATCCTGAGGCCTTCCTTTCCAGAGGCCGGAATCCCCTCTCAGAACACGCTTCCTAACCCCAACCCTAACCCTGACCCCAATCCCAACCCTAGACAAGTGTCCAGCTTCCTTTAGAGGCAGATTCCCAAGAGGCCCCGGATCTGGGAGGCGGTGGCTGGCGCTGAGCTTGGAGCCTCAGAAAGGAGAGACGGCCTTTGCCGCTGCCCAGTGGGAAACCGCTTCTCTGGGCAGCAGAGGGAGTTATGCTGGGCTCAGGGCCGCCGAGACCATTCGCACGTCACGGGAACTAGCAGGTCTTATTCTAGTTTCATCCGTGGCTGATTCACCAGCCTTGGTGGACAAACTCCGCGGCGGGGAGCAGCCTGGGGATCGAGCCCCCGCGGGGTTTTGGCCTTTCTCAATGTGGCTCTGCGATGGCGCCATCCTGGCTCCCACGTCCTCAGGGCCCCGATGCAGCAGGAGCGAGTGCCAAGCCCGTCCTCCGACACCCAGGACTTGGCCCGTCCCCGGCTGGAGGGTCCCGTGCCCCTCAATGGTCCAAATCTGTTTCCCCGAAGCTGGTGGTGGGGGAGACGCTGCTTCGCGTGTTGTAGTGCGTGTGCCGACGCCTCTGCCCAGCCTCCTGGTGTGTGGTGCCATGTTCTCAGTGCAGGCGTGTTAAGCCTGCACTCCAGGTGCCCCCGTGTGCGCTGGGTTGTTTGGGAATGCGTGTGCTTCCTGCCCACACATGGGCTCACGTGCAGACATGCAGGACAGTGAAGGAGCCGTGGCCTGGTCCCTGCCTGGCCTTATTCCAGGCTGATTTAGGTTTGCTCTGGGCACGGGGCTGGGGGAAGCCACCCTCCTCACCCCCGTCTTGGTCATCGCGGTCCCGGCAGAACTTTTATGCCTCTAATTTTATCTAGATGTTGAACTCTGCAAACAAGGCTTCTATTGTTCAGTGTTTGGGAAAATGTAAAAATGACAACATGGTCCTCAGTGAAGGAGAGGTTCGCTGTTTTCTCTTGTCGAGCCGATTGACTGGCTGGGAGAAGCTGTGACCGCGGAAGCCCCATGGCTGCGTCTCTGTACACGTGGTCCTTCCCACCTCTCCCTCCTCCCGGCTCGGCCGTCCTTACGCTCCCACCCGCTCCTGTCTGCTCTTCTCTCCTTCGCGGATGCTGGGACGGGCAGCGAGCGACTGGGCCCCCGAAGACCAGACCTGCTTGGAGGCTGCGGGTTCAGGATTCGATATCCCAGACATGGAGCGGGATGCAGTTTATCCTCACGTGGTCTGCGAAGAAAGGATTCGATGGCCAAGTTCAAGCCTGAGACAAGTTTAAACTGCTTGATCACAAATTGCTTTTACGCATCTTGGTGCCGTGCGGGGGCCGCGGTGGAGCCCCGGGCCGCCAGCGTCTGTGCGCGTTGCTGGGCCTGTCTTCACGGTGGGCAGACATGTCTGCTGTGGCTGCCCCGTGGGTCAAGTTCACACGTCCACTCAAGTCAGGCCGGGGGAGGGGCCGTATTGATCTTTCCTGGTTGTTTCCAAGGTGGGATTTCGACCTTGTCCTCCTCCCTGGGGGTGGGAGGGGAGACACACCTGGGGGACTGCTGGGCCAGACCTGCAGAGGACAGCGTCGGAATGTCACAGGCTTCTAAGGCGGCAGGAAGGCCAACAGCAGGATGTCTCTTTCTGGAGAATACAGCTGTTCTTAGAAACATAGCTTCCCTTTTCTCAGGACAGCTGATGGGCCTGCTACTCAGAAGCTCCGAGCCTGCTGCCCTGAGAGGCTGATGGGGGGAGGAGGCTGCCCTTCACAACCTGCCCTCAGGGGCTCTGGGTGCAGCCACTTGGCCACGCCGACTCCCTCCTCTCCCCTTCTCCCCCTCCTCCCCTCTGCGCTCCCTCCCTCTCCCTCCCCTCCCCCCGTCCCTCCCTCTCTGTCCCTCCCAGGGCTCTGGCTCAGGCTGCGCACACCGAGGGGCCCGGCAAGGCTCCGCATAACGCAGCACCTTGGTTCTCACCAAAGAACAAAAATTACTTACAATTACACGCAATTAGCAATTTTAAATTATTAATGGTGGTGAAAGAATGTGTCTATTCAACAAGTAATTTGTCGTAATTTTTAGTAATTGAAAGTAATTTCTAGCAATTAAAGCCCAATTTAGTGCATTTTCTGGGTGATGCGTCTATTCAGGGGGTGCCCCTGAGTGCTGCTGCTTTTCCAGGCATTTGTTCGGTGAGATCTGCTGGGTGGGCTCCTTGAAGAGCGAAGAACCAAACTCGGGGAGAAGGAAAGCGGGGGGTGGACAGGCTGAGCACTGAGCTGTCCACCTTGGCCGGGGACAGTGACTCGTCTTCCCACCGAGCCTCCCAGTCTGCTCCCAGGAGCCGTGCCCTGGCCGGTGGGGACCAGCCTGTGTGGAGCAGATGGAGATGTGACCCAGAGGGTGTCACTGGGGGAGCGGGGAGAGTCCGTGGGGGGCTGCCGTGAGCAGGCGAGGAGGGGCTTCCATGTACAGGGAGAAACGGGGTGCGAGTCGGCCAAGGACAAGCACCTGGAAGCACCAGGGCACATCACCTCCAGGGCTTTGAGGAAAGCGCCAGAATGCACGGGTCTTGCAGGGGAAGCGGCGTTGGCTGGGCCGAGCGGGGCCGTCGTGGAGAAGTTTGTGCTCAGCCCGAGTGAGGGTTTGCCGGGACGACCTTCGTTACCTGGGCGGTTTCCAGCACCCACGTGAAGGCGGGTCTGGATCTCAGGCAAGGAGGGAGAGACCAGGGGAGAACCCACAGCCCCCGTCCTCCCGTCTGGGGTCTTAGGAGGTGACTACAACCCGGGGGAGTCTCTTCCTGGACCGCTGAAGGAGCCGCCTGAGCATCCCACTGCCACCCTCTGCCGCCAGCTCCATGCAGACCCGTGCACAGGCCACGCGTGGCCCACGCCGACGTGTTCCACGGGTGCAGGGCGGCTCAGGCTGTGGTCACAGCACCGTGCGGATTGGACGCCAGCATGGTGAAGCCGTGTGTGAGCAGCAGGTGGGGAGAGCTTGGTCATGGCGCTGGGAACGCACCCTACCCCGCGTCACTTTGAACGGCAAACATTAAAAGCTGCACAGATAAATCTCTAGCTTAGATTCAGCGTGCCTGTGTCCCAAGGCAATTTCATGCAGACAAGCACTTTATTTTCTCTGCTGAGTTACATAGTTTTGTTCCCAGCATGACATTTTAGGAGCGTGTGGCCAGCCCTGAGCGGACGTCGCATGCTCGACGCCTGCTGAGCTGTTCACCGGGAGGGTGCTGTCCGCAAGCGCTGGGCTGCAAGTGCGGAGACCGAGGGCCTGACCACAGGAGCTCCCCTGACGTGACAGCCCTTCCCTGCTTGAAGGTCCCAGATCACAAAAGGAGGGCCCTGAAGTGTGTGAGCCGTGAGGTTAGAACTGGATTTGATTTGAGCAGGGAAGGTGGTGACAGACAAACTTCAGCATTGGCCAGCCGGGCCGAGTCACGGCAGAGCCAGCTGAGTGACGCTGGTTGCCACCACTGTTAGCTGGATGAATAAAGGCAGGGTGTGCTGCCAAAATGCTGGTCTCTGGGTCGCTGTTGCTCCGGCCCTCCTTTCATATGTGCAAATGGCTTTCCACTAGTGTCACCGTGCGGGGAAGTGTCCACGACGGGCAGGCAGGTTCTCCCAGGTGCCACGGGCACTTCTGCGTGGATGCTGTTTGGCACCTGGGGGAACCGAGCCAGGGATACCTAGGTCCAGGACCCACTGGGCCCCAGAGGGCAGGAGGTTTGGGCAGAGGAGTCCTGGTAGGGAAGAAGGCTTGCAGGGCTAGGTGCCAGCCTTAGCCGGGTCTCATCCTGTGACCAGACAGATGGAAACAGCACATGGAGATGGGAAGATCCTCCCCCTCCAGAAGCCACTGGGCCGGAGTGCCCAGGAGTGAGAATCTGGACACCAGCCCCTAGCCCGGCCCCCACAGGCTCTGTGACAGTGTGATGGGGAAGCACAGCCCCCAGCAGCTGGGCAGGACCCTCCCGTGCTCGCGGAGCAGAAGCTAGTGGGCCTGCCTCAGACCTGGGCAACGCGGGAGCCAGAAGCCATCCTGTGGGTGTGGTTGGGGGAGGATGGCTGTTTGCATATGTGTGTGCACACGTGTGCACAGTGTGGGGTATGAGTGTGCACATGCACGTATGCAGCATGTCCATGAGTACATGTGGGTATGCATGTATGAGTGTGTATATGTGTGCATGCATTGTGTGCATTTGCATGTGAGTGCATGTGCATGCTTATTGCAGTGTGTGTACATATGCACACATACATGCACAAGTGCAGTGTGTGCATGTATGTACATGTATCTGTGCACACGTGCATTGCATGTATATGTGAGTGTGAACATCAGAGTTTGTGCACATGTGTGCTATGCCTGCAGTGTGTACATGTGAGTGCATATGCATATGCATGCAGTATGTTTGTGTGGGTATATGTCTAAAAGTATCTGTGTGTGTGTGCATGTCCATGCACGTGTATACACTGGTGTGTGTTTAGATCAGGAAAGCAGGGTGAGGGGAGGCAGTGGGAACCAGGGAGGCCTTAGACCATGGGGAGGGCAATTTTTTCTTGAGGATGTGACTCAAAACTTCCTCCACTACCATGGGCTGGGATAGGAATCTCTGGAGCTCTAGAAACTGTGAATGCCTCAGTGATGTAGCCGGTAGCACCTAGAAGCTGAGGGGCTCAGGATGGCTGCAGTTTCTTCTGTCATCCCAGCCACCATGGAGGATTGAGGGGAAGTACAGTGTGCCCTCAGTGGCTTCTGGGCCAAGCCAAGGTCCCCAGATTTCTCTCCGGTGAACACTAACTACATGTAGAATTATCTTCTGATATAACAGGAAACCCCAACACAATATTCTAAATGCAGCAGACACAAGTTACCTAAAACACCTTTAGCAACTAGGCTCTAGCTCTGAAGGGTGTCTCATGCGTGTCCATCTCTAGATCCTGAGCTCTGGCTCTGAAGGGTGTCTCATGCGTGTCCATCTCTAGCTCCTGTAGCTCTGGCTCTGAAGGGTGTCTCATGCGTGTCCATCTCTAGATCCTGTAGCTCTGGCTCTGAAGGGTGTCTCATGCGTGTCCATCTCTAGCTCCTGAGCTCTGGCTCTGAAGGGTGTCTCATGCGTGTCCATCTCTAGCTCCTGAGCTCTGGCTCTGAAGGGTGTCTCATGCGTGTCCATCTCTAGCTCCTGTAGCTCTGGCTCTGAAGGGTGTCTCATGCATGTCCATCTCTAGCTCCTGAGCTCTGGGTCTGAAGGGTGTCTCATGCGTGTCCATCTCTAGCTCCTGTAGCTCTGGCTCTGAAGGGTGTCTCATGCGTGTCCATCTCTAGATCCTGTAGCTCTGGCTCTGAAGGGTGTCTCATGCGTGTCCATCTCTAGCTCCTGAGCTCTGGCTCTGAAGGGTGTCTCATGCGTGTCCATCTCTAGCTCCTGAGCTCTGGCTCTGAAGGGTGTCTCATGCGTGTCCATCTCTAGCTCCTGTAGCTCTGGCTCTGAAGGGTGTCTCATGCATGTCCATCTCTAGCTCCTGAGCTCTGGCTCTGAAGGGTGTCTCATGCGTGTCCATCTCTAGCTCCTGTAGCTCTGGCTCTGAAGGGTGTCTCATGCGTGTCCATCTCTAGATCCTGTAGCTCTGGCTCTGAAGGGTGTCTCATGCGTGTCCATCTCTAGCTCCTGAGCTCTAGCTCTGAAGGGTGTCTCATGCATGTCCATCTCTAGATCCTGTAGCTCTGGGTCTGAAGGGTGTCTCATGCGTGTCCATCTCTAGCTCCTGTAGCTCTAGCTCTGAAGGGTGTCTCATGCGTGTCCATCTCTAGATCCTGAGCTCTGGCTCTGAAGGGTGTCTCATGCGTGTCCATCTCTGGATCCTGTAGCTCTGGCTCTGAAGGGTGTCTCATGCGTGTCCATCTCTAGATCCTGAGCTCTGGCTCTGAAGGGTGTCTCATGCGTGTCCATCTCTAGCTCCTGAGCTCTGGCTCTGAAGGGTGTCTCATGCGTGTCCATCTCTAGCTCCTGTAGCTCTGGCTCTGAAGGGTGTCTCATGCGTGTCCATCTCTAGCTCCTGAGCTCTGGCTCTGAAGGGTGTCTCATGCGTGTCCATCTCTAGCTCCTGTAGCTCTGGCTCTGAAGGGTGTCTCATGCGTGTCCATCTCTGGATCCTGTAGCTCTGGCTCTGAAGGGTGTCTCATGCGTGTCCATCTCTGGATCCTGCAGCTCTGGCTCTGAAGGGTGTCTCATGCGTGTCCATCTCTAGATCCTGTAGCTCTGGCTCTGAAGGGTGTCTCATGCGTGTCCATCTCTAGCTCCTGAGCTCTGGCTCTGAAGGGTGTCTCCTGCGTGTCCATCTCTAGCTCCTGTAGCTCTGGCTCTGAAGGGTGTCTCATGCATGTCCATCTCTAGCTCCTGAGCTCTGGGTCTGAAGGGTGTCTCATGCGTGTCCATCTCTAGCTCCTGAGCTCTGGGTCTGAAGGGTGTCTCATGCGTGTCCATCTCTAGCTCCTGTAGCTCTGGCTCTGAAGGGTGTCTCATGCGTGTCCATCTCTGGATCCTGTAGCTCTGGCTCTGAAGGGTGTCTCATGCGTGTCCATCTCTGGATCCTGCAGCTCTGGCTCTGAAGGGTGTCTCATGCGTGTCCATCTCTAGATCCTGTAGCTCTGGCTCTGAAGGGTGTCTCATGCGTGTCCATCTCTAGCTCCTGAGCTCTGGCTCTGAAGGGTGTCTCATGCGTGTCCATCTCTAGATCCTGTAGCTCTGGCTCTGAAGGGTGTCTCATGCATGTCCATCTCCAGTTCCTGAGCTCTGGCTCTGAAGGGTGTCTCATGCGTGTCCATCTCTAGATCCTGTCCATCTCTAGATGTGACTGTGTAGGTTTTTTCTCTGCCTGCATTAGAGGGAAGTCGGGTGGAGTTGTGTTTGGTCCCCTGTCAGCAGGAAGCCTCAGAGAGGAGTGCGTCCCCCACCCTGGCTCGCCGGTTCTTTCTTCCCTTGCCGCGTCCCGGGCTTCCTTCTTCTGTGTTCCCTTTATATCCAGAGATGTCCCTTCAGCAGTTCCTTCAGAGCTGGTCTTCTGGTGACAGACTCTCATTTTTCCTTTATTTGAGAGCATCTGACTTTTCCTTCATTCCTGAGGGATGTTTTCCCTGAGTGTCTGGCTGGACAGGGTTGCAGGATTCTGGGCGGCAGCGCTTCTCTTCCCGCACGTGGGAGCTGGGCTCCCCTGCGGCTCCTGACGAGAAACCCTCTGTCACGCGAGCCTGTTTCCCTTGTAGGTGTCATTTTGCTCTGGCAGCTTCGAAGATTTTTTCTTTGTAGGTTTTCAGAAGCTTAATTATTAGGTGTCTTGGAGGAGATTTGGGTTTATTCTGTTTGGGGTATACTCAGCCTCTTACATCTTTATGTCTCTTGCCAAAATTGAGGCATTTTCAGCCATTGTTTTTCTGAGTACCTTTTCAGACTGTCTTCTTTCTCTCTCCTTTTGAGACTCTCGGCAGGAACGGTAGGCCTGTGGTCACAGCCCACAGGCCCTGAGACCTCGCTCTTGTTTTCTCCCCGTCGCTCTGCCTCCAGCTCACTGGTCTCCCCCTTCCGTGACCTGCACTCTCGCAGCCGTTTGTTTTGCTTATTGCATTTTGTTACAAAGTTTCTGTTTGGTTTTTGTTTACAGTGTCTATTTATTTACCAACACTTTCTATTTTTCACTTGTTTCCATGTGTTCGTAATTAGACAGTCCCGCCGTCTCGCCGTCCAGCGCTGTGTCTGTGGTTCTCTTGTCCGTTCCTCTGTGATCGTCCTTGTTCTTGGTGTGACCAGTGGTTTCCTATTGAACCCGGACATTGTGGTATCATATCCTGAGACTCTGGATCTCGTTGAAACTTTGCGTTTTAACTGCCGCTGCTTTGCCAGGGGATGGGGGGGGGAGCTCCTTGTCACTGGCAGGCGGGGACAGAAGTCTGAGTCCCTGCCAGAGCTCTGTCAGTACCTAAGAGCGGGTACCGCTCCTGGTGCCGGCTCCCCAGTGGTCTCCCCTGACGCCGTGGGGGATCGTTATCACCAGCGACTGCCCACCGGGCCTTCCCCAGAACCACCTGGTGGGCCGGGGCTGCCTTGTTGCAGCTTCCTGGGGGTGGGTGTCTGGGCCCCCCGTGGCCTCTGCCAGCAGAGTGGGCAGGGGCTGTATGTTTTCCATGGTGCTTGGCTGGCGTGGGGCCCTTTAGTCTAAAATTCGTCTTGTCTTGGTGAGTGGCTCCTGTCCTTGCTGTCTGCGCAGGGACAGCGGCCTCGGTGGGTGACTCTGTGTGACCGGGTGTTCCTGGGCGGCTGCTTCGCTCCCCGGCTCAGGGGTATGAGGCGGAGAGAAGACCCGGAGCTCACGCCGGCTCTCTTCCGTCCGCCTTCTCTCTGCGCCTTTCTGGGTCTCGCGCCTGTTTCACGTGTGTCCGGAGTTTCTAGCTGCCCCGAGTGGGAGGAATACAGAAAAGTGCGTCTTCTCCGTCTTTCTGGAAGCTGAGTGTTTGTTCCCAGGGTTTTGTTCCCCAGGACGTGCCCTGGAGAGAAGTTGACAGGGAATGTTCAAACGCTCAGATCTGTGCAGTCCTTGGTTTGCTTTTCATATCCAAGAGCGCAGCCAGCCCCTTCCCGCTCCAGGAAAGCGTGGAGCTCTGGGCCGCGGAGAGGGGTCCTCCTGGGACTGTGCGGTCCCCGCGGCCCCCGTGAGCCGACGCCTGCTGCCCTGGAGGGGCCGAGCCCTCCACAGGCCCAGAACCCGCACAGCTCAGACCTTCGTGCACCGTAGGTAAGAAATATTACTGAATTTCAGTCGTTTGAACTTTAAAAATAAACTTTTCTTCGTGAGAGTGTCCCTTTGTGCTTGACTTGCTGTTTCCTGATGAACGTTGGTATTAAGGCCACGCTTTTGGCATGGCACAGTTAGAACACACTTATTTTCTAAATCCGCGTCACTGGGCGTTGTGCTAATGTCAACTGCATGTTTCCTGGACATGGAGGGTGCTGTCACACGCCACCCACACACGTGTCAGAGGGCGTCCAGGCTGCTGGGCAGATGGGAGGGACTTGCTCATCGTCACGTACGTCGGACCCTGAGTGCGGGCAGTGGCCGGGGGTCCTGATCTCTAAACGTCCCGTCCAAACAGCTGCGTAGAACAAGCTGGGGACGGTCCTGTCAGGTGAATTTTCCCAGCAACTCGCACTTTGGGTAACACCGTTGAGCCTTTTCAGATTTAGAAATATGCCAACCGTTTGCATCTTGCCATCTGTAAAATCAGAAAAAATTTAGATTTGCATTTGAAAAAAAATACTTAAGCGTGTTCATGAAGGTGGCCTGTACCTACTGAGCTCTTCTTTTAATTCCACCCAGAACATGTGGTTCTCAGCAAGTTCTGGACTTCCTTATACCATACACACGCATACACACACACACACACACACACACACACACACGCACACACGGCACAGAGCCGTCCTGATTTGAAGATTTTGGTAATGTGTTTTTGTACAAGACATAAAAATATATCTCTGTAATTACATGATATTTAGTGATTAGATAATTATGGATAATTGCACGGGGTAGTTCTAAGTGCTAAAGTGTTACCGTAAGATCTAAAATGTACAAATTGCATAATAATTATTCTTGGGAGTTATTTGGTAATTCTGAGCATAATTATCATGTGATCCACAGTGCATGTAATTAATGCATAATCACATGGATTTTGCCTTCATAACGACTTCACCCTTGTTATAAAGCTCTTTGTCATAACATTTGGGCACAAACTCAATGTAACTGGCTCCCGGATATAGCACATTAAGCCCTGGTAATCACCGTCATGGCAGCAATACCCCTCGTCCCGTCCCAAACGCTGCTCCTACGCAGGCGGGTTAGGAAGAGCAGGTCACCCTGATGCGGCCTGGCAGGCGCCCTGGCGGGAGGGCGGCGGGCGACTGTGCACGCAGTGGGTGACAATTGTCTTTGCTGCGGCCCAAACCATCCGCGTGGAGCAGTTTCCACCCTTCCCCCGGCGAGAAATCTCTTCCAGCGGAAGTGCTGGGTGAGACTCCTGGCTGCGCAGCCCCGGCCGGCACCATGGAGCCTGTGTTGTGATGTCGCGGACCGTCGTCATCTTCCTGGTGCACACGTTTCCGAAGGCTTCTGGGTTTCTGTCGGGAGAAGCTCCTATTCCTCCTGTGAGGGGGAGCCTTGGTCTGCTGATGGCGTCGGCAGCTTGACGCTGAAATGCGACTTCAGTGACAGGTCTCACAATTTCCCCGCAGGTCTCACGTGGCAGGACGAGTACACCCAGCACGTGATGGCCCGGGCCCTCGCAGACCTCCCCAGACCCTCCCCGCGGCGTCCCGAAGCGTCCGCCCCGGCCAGGTAAGTGTGGCCCTGTTGGTGCTCCTGGTCCCAGGCTGCGCCCGCGCCCAGCGAGCCTGCTGGTCTGTTTGCTGTCACGCACCAAAGCCGCCGCCCGTCCGTCTGGTGTGGAAGTGTCAGGATGTTGGGGCATCCAAGGCAGAGATCAGGGCTTCCTCTCTCCACTGCACCCCAGCCAGAGAGGACGACGCTGGCGTGACCTCCCGCGAGGTGACAGTTTGTGGCCCGGGGTCTCCCCAGTCGCACGAGACCCTTGAAAAGGGGCCTGTGTCCCCTGCCGGGCGTCTGTCCTGTGTGATTCCCACGTCCTCCTTGTCTCGTGGCCTGGTGGGTCCACAGCTGCCTTCAGAGCCTGCCCGTGCGCCGCGTCTGCGTGAAGGCGGCTCCTGCAGCCGACACCAAGTGCCGCGGTCTCGGCCCCTTCGGGCCTGCGCGGGAGCCGGCGCCAGCGGGGCCTCTGCTTTCCTTCCTCTGCGGCCGCGGTCCTTCGCTTTTGTCTTGTTTAGTGTTTGTAATTCTACATCTTGTTTTAATTTTAATTTGTGGCCATCACCTCTGGGTTTTCAAGTTCATTTTTAGAGTAATGTGTGTATTTTGTTACAAGTAAAGGCTTCCTTATGTTGTGGCTCCCTGTGTGACAGGGGCCGGTCATGCTGCCACCTTCCCTGTCCCCTACCCCAAGCCCTGCACCTGACCAGGGCGCCCTGGCACCTGCTCAGCCCGTCCCCAGCTGGACATGGGGCCGAGTTTATTGACAAATGAAGGTGAAGGAAGAATGAATGAATGAATGAATGATCCACTGACATGTTTGGCCACACGGGTGACTGTGCCCGCCAAGAGTGTGGCCTGGCTTCCTGCGTCCCACACGCCTAAGAGTTCCACAAGGACCCGACTGGGCCAGTGGAGTAACAGCCGGTGTTCCACAGGCACGGCAGGGGGTCCTGGGAAGGTCTTGGTGACTTGGCCCAAACCCGTCATCCACTCGGCACGTGGAGGGGAGACTGGGATTCAGTCCTCAGGACGCCCAGCCCCGTCCTCGGGCTGACAGAGTCGGCATCCTGAGCCCGTCCCCTGCCGTTTCCTCTCGTCACACGAGGTGCCCTGATCAGAGCAGACCCCGCGTGACAAAGCCAGAGAGGGACGAGCCATGGGAGGGCAGCAAAGCGGTGATCACAGGTCCCCACGCGAGAACAAACTGGGTACAGACAAGGATTGCAGAGAACCTGAGGACACGCCAAGGGCTGGGGCGCCCCCGAGGACACGCCGAGGCCCCTGGGGCGGGAGCGGCCAGGACGCCGGCTGTGTGAGCACCAGCAGGTGCACAGGAACCTCAGGGTGGTCCTGAAGGTTCTATGTGAAAAGTGAAAGGGTGCAGAGGTGACTGTTGAGCCGGGCAGTGAGTCCTGGACTCCTCCTGTGCTTCTAGAAAAGACTTTGTTCCTAATTTGGATCTTTCCTTCCACAGCCTAAAGCACCTCGTGTTGTCGGGAGCCTGAAGCCGCGCAGGGAGGTGGGAAGGGAAGAGTGTGGCTCTCGGGGAGGCGTCGGAGGAGAAGGCGTGTGCCGGGAGGCTTCGATCTGCTTCCGGCCGGCGACAGGCAGCAGGCAATCTGCGAGTTAATCGATACGCTGCGCCGTGTCACGGCGGGCTCTCACCACGGTGACATACTGCAGTGTCACAGACAGGCTCCGGCAGGGGCAGGCTCGGGGAAGATGAATAGGACAATTTGAAGGCCCATTTATGGGGTGGCTGTATCTGCATCGATTAGCAATTAGTGGGAAAGTGGACAAAGTACCAGGAAAGTAAATTGACTTCAGTTACATTACACTCTGACAACACAGAACACGAAATTTCATCCATTAAGAAATGGGTGAAGGAAACCGTCGCCCTGTTTGAGGTGCGAGGAACTGTGACGTGGGTGACGCCTGCGGGGTCCGGGCTGGTGCAGCCTGGAAGACACTAGAATGGGAACAGGACGGGTCCATCAGCCGAGATGAGGAAACACCACCAGGGAGGCTTCCCCTGAGCCTCGGCTTGTGTGCGTTGTGTGCAGGTGTGTGTGTTGTGTGCAGGCGTGTGTGGTGTGTACAGGCGCCACACACCTCACGTCAGCGACCTGTTCATGCAAATCAGACGTCTGCACGAAAACGATGACTGGAGCCCTCTCGTGTCACTTCAAGTGGGAAATTGACAGTGAGTGACGAGTCCACCTCCAGCACCATGGCATTTCCTGACACCGTTTCTAGATCACAGTGGAGACCCGTGTGTCAGTTCCAGATGGCCGTGTTTGGACGTGAGCCTCCTTCCCGGAGCTGGATGCGGGCGCGGCCGCCGGCGCAGTGGGCGCCTCGATTGCAGCGAGCGGCCTGCACACCCACGACCCCTCCCTCCGCCTGGCGCGAAGTCCCAGAGCTGTGTCGGGAGGTGACCCGGGAGGTGACCCGGGCCGTTCCCTGCACACGGCACGTTCAGAGCGTGGTGTTGAGTTCTGTGAGAGGAAATACATATACAATACCGGTACACACAGGCTCCTCAGCCACACCCAATAAACCCATCGTGAGTTTACAAGATTGTTTAAATTAAAATACACTTAATCTAGCAGATGGCATCACTGAGCCGAGCCTGCCTTCAATATGCTCAGAACACGTACGTCAGCCTGTGGCTGGGCAACATCCTCTACAACAAGGGCTATCTTACAATGAAGTATTGGATTTCTTGTGTCACTTGCCGAGTGCTGCACAGAAATGGGAACAGAGTGGCCATGCGGGTACGTGAAGTGCGGCTTCCCCTGGAAGCATGTCCTGCTCGCACCGTCGAGAAGCTGAGCCATCTTAGGTGGGGACTGTCTTCATTATGTATGTATGTAGACACACACGTGCACACACATACATACATGTATCTCTCCTATATAATACAGCATTCAAGGAAGCACAGTGATGAAAGATAATGTTCCGTGATCTCTGGGTATGAAAACCAAGATCCCGCACACGGTTCCGGAACTGCGGCATGTGCCCTCGCAGCGCAGCTCCCTGGGCTCCAGCCTCGGCCAGTGGGGATCTCGGGGGGACCCTGTGGGGACGTGGAGAGACGGGGTTCACTGGGGAGCAGTTGGCCTGGACCCTCGACGCAGCTGGAAGGGACAGATGAAGTACAGTGGTTCAAGGTCACCGTTTCATGTGTTACGTGTTGCGAGGTCACTCGGAGGCCGTGAGAAGCTGGACACGGATGCTCCACACTCGGAAGCAACTACCAGAATCACGACACAGAGACTCACAGCTGACAAGCTGACGGCAGAAATGACATGGAGCCACGGAAACACCCGGATGACACCAGTGTCAGGGGAAGGGTCTGTCTTGTCCTGCCACTCTGCGAATGCTCCGCCCCACGCCGTGCCCTGCCTGTGCCCAGCTCCCGGGAACCTCCCAGGGAGGCAGAGGGCCGGCAGCAGGGACCCAACTCAGACCCTCATCTGTGTGGCAGGGACTCCAGCTCTTCTTGTCGACACAAGCAAGACCCCCATGAGTGGGAAAGACTGAAAATGATCAGAATGCAAAGCTCTTTGGTGGGCACTTTCCAGCCATTTGAACTCTGGTCCACGGCATCTTTGTTTTTGGTTGGGAGCGCAATACGTGTGGTTTTAATCCCGGTTGGCAGGTGCGTCTTCCTGTTTCAGGAGGCGCCATCCCCTGGCCTTTCCGGGCACACGCGCGTGCAGAGGCGGCAGTCGGGCTGGGAGGAGCCACGCCCTTCGTGGCCAGGTCACACGTCACCTGGGGAGCTCTCAGCCGCTGCGCTGGGGGCAGGGGACAGTCTCGGGGAAGCCAGGCTGTGTGGCCGGGCGATGCGGATGCCCGACTCCCCAGCACCTGTTAGGAGGTCGCGGCCCGGCTTCCCCAAGGCCTTCCGGTCCCCTGACCACACTCCCAGGGCTGCGCTCGGCGAGTGTCTCATGGGGACGTGCGTGGTTCTCTCAGCGACTCTGTGTGTCACCTGCAGTGGTCACACCTGCCGACCCCCTGATCTTCACTCCAGATTCACGCTTCCCTCTGTGCCCTGGCTGTCTCGGCTGCAGGGTGTCCCCTTCCATCCCACGGCAGCAAGCGTCCTGCGTCCGTCCTTCCAGCATCAGACCCTCTGCCTGGCAGGTCTGTGCACCCGCGGTGATGCGCAGAGCGTGTGGCCGTGGCGGTGACAGTGGGGCACGTGGAGTGCCGTCCTGATGCGGCTGCCATGCCAATGCCCGCACTTGGGCACTCGGTGGCATCAAGCACAGGTTCACCAGGGGACATTCTGCCCCGCCTTCCCGCTGTGCCCTCTGCCCGTGCTGAGCCTGTGCGGGGACACTCTGGTCACTTCCCCTGTGTCCGTGTCTGTCCCTGCTGGGAACAGGCCTAGTGGGGCTCCTCGTGCCGCTGGGGCCGCACCCTCAGCCCGTTCTCCATGTGGGACACTGAAGCTCTCAGGCCACGGAGAATTCACACCCTCAGTTGAGGGGTCGGCCCCACACTCTGAGCCCGTGGCCCCTCATGTGTGTGCCCCCTCCCAACTGGACGAGGCAGGGGTGCCTGGGGCAGATGCATGACTGACTCGTGGCCTCTTTTGCTTTTCAGGACGTGGCAGACGCGTGCGGATGCTGAGCGGAGGCACAGCCTGCAGGACGGCGTCGCCCTGGCCCGGGCCCTGCAGCAGCACCTGCCGTACCTGGGCGCTCGGTCCCGGGCCTCGGCCTCCAGTGCACACCCCAGGACGGAGCTCGGTGGTCCACCAGCCGAGGTGACGCTTGCGACGTGCTGGGACCCGGGCTCGCCTCTCGCCTGCCCTGCCTGCTCCGGGGGCAGGAGCGTGTGGCGCCTCGGTCTGGGCCTCTCGTGGAGAGAATGTTCCGAGGGTCCTTCTAGGGGTGCAGGTGCCCTGTGTCCTGCGGGGACCGTCCCTGGGCAGGGCTGTCTGCCCGGGAGCTCGTGCCGGGCGAGCTGCAACCCCAGAAGGGCCGTGTTGAAAGGCAGCATAGCTCCCGGGGTGCAGAGTGGGGCCCCGTCTCTGCCCATTAGGAAGCAGACCCAGTGCAGCAATGGACCCAGAACCCATGGCGGGAGGATGGGCCCTGAATTTGGCGGGAATGAGGTGGGGGCTGGGTGTCCGGCCGTCCTGGCTGTGGCACTGCAACCCCCGAGTCCCGGGGAAGCTCTCGTTCTTGGCAAACCGCCCTCTGGAGCATCCCAGGGCGAACGAGGACGCCGTAGGCGCAGGGGCGGGAGGGTGCGCCGGGCAGACGGGGCGACGTCCACCGCCAGCCCCCGCCACAGGGCCCTCGGGTGAAGCTGGTTCAGTACCAGCGCAAACTGCCCGAGGGCATTTCTGCAGGGGAACCTGTTCAAAAGAACATTTTAACGAAACAATTAGAAATGTCAGTGAGCTTTTTAAATGGGAAAGCGTGCGTGATTTTCAGGACAGCCTGTTAAGCTGGTGTTGCCAGATTTTGTTTGCGCGGCCGGAAGAGAGAAGGGTGGGAGCTGAGAGAGCCACCTGGGAGCCCGAGGACGTTGGGCCGTCTGGGGTGGAGTTTTGGGCAAAGCACCGAAGTCCAGGGTGGTCCTGGGTGTGCCGGGTATTTGACAGCCGCACTCAGCACTTGTTTGCGGCCAGACGTCAGTTGCACGGAGTCAGATTTGATTTGTTTCTGAGACAGAAGCCGACTCAGGGTGAGACTGAGGGAGTCTGGGGACTTTTCCTCTGAAACTGTGCAGCGCTTTCACCGGAAGTGGCTGCAGCCCTTGGAAACGTGTGGGGAGCCATTTGAGGCAAATCTGGATTATTTTCTTGTAATCAAGCCACGGAAATGACCTGAGCTAGCCCTGGGCTGGGGAATCGGGCAAGGCCCATACGCCGGGAAGGTCAGGTTCCTTCCAGGGGACACAGCTGAGGGAATTTGTGTCCCAGAGTGGATTTGGGGTCTTTGTGGAACGTGGCCCAGGCCTGCAGCGTGGGATCCAGGGTGAGTGTCACGGAAGAAAGCCGCTCCCCCCCGCCCTGGCCGATGATGAGGAAATGGGCTCAATCTGTGTCCTGGGAGCGAGGCCTGAGCAAGGTGGGGTCTGGCGCCCGGTGTCCTCCAGCCCCTGGGAAGCCCCTTCTCCCCCCTCGGGCCCAGCCTGTGCCCCGGTGGGAGGAGCTTCATGACAGCAGCTGCCCACCGCCACGGGGTGGGTCCTGGTGCTGGCCTGGCCGTGCGGTGCTGGTGCTCAGAGGCCGTGGGGGGTCCAGACGCGCAGGCCACATCGGGAGGCTGCTCCAGGGACCCCTGCAGCGGCACCTTGGCCACATTTGCGTTTCCCCCAGGAGGGATGCTGGGGGCCGGGTCCCCGGATCAGGGAACCTGAGGG
Organism: Lemur catta; assembly: GCF_020740605.2. NCBI lineage: Eukaryota > Metazoa > Chordata > Mammalia > Primates > Lemuridae > Lemur > Lemur catta. Next base: position 536,863 of record NC_059138.1, read on the forward strand.
GGGTGGGGTCTTCGGTCCTCACGGAGGGGCCTGGGCTCTGGAGCCCTGACGGGGAGGGCAGGAGAGCTGGCGGGCGACCCCAGGACCGCGTGTGCCTGCACCACCTCCAAGCCGACGTGGCAGGACTGAGGTGCATTTTAAAGCCTTCACAGGAACCGTCTTGAGGCGAGGCTGAACTCACTGAGTGCTGTGTTTAAAAACGCTGAAGTTTTTATTCGTTAACTGACAGTGACTAAGCACCCCTCTGATGGGCCAGACACCCCGAGCTGTCATGGGAGAAGATGGTTCCATGCGAGTCCTTTCCTCAGGGGTCAGGTGGCCCCGAGGACTCCAGGGCTGGCTCAGAGCACAGCCCCGCTCGGGGACGTTGCTGACGTCTCTGTCCTCCAGGGTCCTCCGCTGTGAACTTGGATGATGGGCCATGACGTCATCGTGAGGGTAAAACAAGAAAAGGCTCACTGTGAAGTGCTCCGTTAATAGTAGCTATAATAATGATCACCGATAAAACAACCTGTTAAACATAACGTGAAAATTGCGTCGAGAGTCTGAAACCTGGTCGCCGACTCCTCGTACTCTGCAACTCTCCCAGGAGACTCGGAGGATGGCACCTGCATCCCCGACACAGATCTCGTCGCACACCCAGGGCCGTGGGAGCCGCGCCACGCAGGGTCCGTCTGCTCCCCTCACGGCGCGGTGGGAAGCCGCATTTCTCCCAGACGTCTGGAACACGCCGGTGTAAGGTCCGTTCCCATTGTCCTCCCTGTCCCGTCCGGTCTTTACAAAAGGGCTGGGGGCTCCGTGCCCGGCCCTCGCCGCGGCCCCTGTAAGGGAGACGCCAGCCACATCCCTGCCGTGCGAGTGAGTGATCAGTGGAGTCCCCGTGGTGCGGAGACGGGATCCACGATACGGGGGAGGGGAAGAGCCACCGACAGTCCCACAGACGTGGGCGGAGTTGGAGTGAAAGGACATCAGTGGACATTTCTCCTGAAGCAGCTCGGCATCTTCCCCCAACCTAATGGTGACAAACGTCCAGACTTGGTCCCATGTGCCCTCTCCTTTGCCACAGAAATTGAACTCAGCAGGGGGGGGGCCCGAGGCGCAGCCGGTGCCTCGGATGGGCCTGGACGAGTGTCCTGTGCAGGGTGCCTGGCTTCACACCACAGAAGCCCCCGCTGCTCAATTCCAGAGCTATCGTCCTGTTTCCCCTTCAGTTTTCATTATTTTGTTAAAGCGGCCCTCGTTCTAGACCGAGTCAAATCAGAATTGAGTTTACTCTCTGGATGAGGGATCCCGGGGTACCCGACGGAGCCCCACAGCGCCGGCCCCTCTGTGGCCCCTCAGCGGGGCCATTGCAGGTGAACCTCTTTGGTGGGCATCGATTCATGCCTGAGCCCCGGCGGGTATCGTGGATGCTGCGAGTGAAGGGCTCGCGGGGCCCAGGAGGTTCCCGTGGAGGCAGATGCCTTCTCACAGCCCCTGGCTGTCAGGATGCAGGCGGGGCACGCGCTTGTGGCCTTGTCACCCTGGCTGGCAGCGAGACTGTGGGGCCTTCCCATCCTCGCATGTGTTGTGCTTCCAGCGCCGGCGTCTGAACCCGAGTCCAGGGCGGCTCTCAGAGAAGCCTTCCAGATACAGCAGGCGCATGTGCTGCTGTGTCTATGCTAGAACATTCCTTCTTTCAGGACCTGTGGCTGGGCTGTTGGGGGCTGAGCTCTCTCGGGGCGGCCTGGCTCTAATGCCCCGGGGCTGTGGGGCAGGGGCAGAGGAGCATCTCCCGCCACTGGCCACATCCACTGCTGTCCTGTTCAGGAAACAGAAGTGGGGAAGGGGCATTGGTGCTGGTCACACCAAACGTTCCATCAGCAGTCGGTCCACCTTCTCCTGGGTTTGGCTTCTGGGGTCCTTAAAGGTCCACCAGGAGGATGGCCACATGCCGTGGTTTGCCTGACCCCAGCATGCTTGCCAGTAAATGATCATATTCCTCTGGGGCCTCTTGGTCTGAATTAGCAAGTTCTGTGGTCATCCCACCACACAGACATTCAGCAGCACAGTGGCCACAGTTATTCAGAAAATGAATATTTGTAGGATGTCTTTTCTTTTCCTTTGGGTAGATGGCCAGTAAAGGGATTGCTGGATCAAATGGTAGTTCTACTTGTAGCTCTTTGAGGTATCTCCACATTGCTTTCCATAGAGGTTGCACTGGTTTGCAGTCCCACCAGCAGTGTATGAGTGTTCCTGTCTCTCCACATCCACGCCAGCATTTATTGTTTTGGGACTTTTTGATAAAGGCCATTCTCACTGGAGTTAAGTGGTGTCTCACTGTGGTTTTGATTTGCATTTCCCTGATGATTAGAGATGTTAAGCATTTTTTCATATGTTTGTTGGTCATTTGTCTTCTTTTGAAAAGTTTCTGTTCATGTCCTTTGCCCACTTTTTGGTAGGGTTGATTTTTTTCTTGCTGATTTTCCTGAGTTCTGTATAGATTCTAGTTACCAACTGTTTATCGGATGTGTAGCTTGTGAATATTTTCTTCCATTCTGTACGTTGTCTGTTTGCTCTCATGAGAGTTTCCTTGGCTGTGCAGAATCTTTTGATTTGATCAGGTCCCATTTATTTATTTTTGTTGTTGCTGTGGTTGCCTTTGGGGTCCTCTCCATAAATTCTTTGCCTAGGCCAATGTCTGTAAGAGTTTTTCCGACATTTTCTTCTAGAATTCTTATAGTTTCACGCCTTAGGTTTAAGTCTGTTACCCATCGTGAGATGATTTTTGTGAGAGGTGAAAGGTGCGGATCCTGTTTCAGTCTTCTTCATGTGGCTATCCAGTTTTCCCAGCACCATTTATTGAATAAGGACTCCTTTCCCCAGTGTATGTTTTTTGTCTGCTTTGTCAAAGATTAGATGGCTATATGAGGATGGTTTTAATCTGAGTTCTCAGTTGTATGGTCTATGTCCCTGTTCTTGTGCCAGTACCATGCTGTTTTGGTTACTATATCCTTGTAGTGTAGCTTGAAGTCTGGTAGACTGATGCCTTCCAATTTGTTCTTTTTGCTTAAGATTGCTTTGGCTATACGGGGTCTTCTCTTGTTCCATTTGAAGCATAGAATTATTTTTTCTAGATTTGCAAAAAATGATGTTGGTACCTATAATCCTAGCACTCTGAGGGCAAGGTGGGTGGATCGTTTGAGCTCGGGAGTTCGAGACCAGCCTGAGCAAGAGTGAGACCCTGTCTCTACTAAAAATAGAAAGAAACTAGATGGACAAATAAAAATATATAGAAAAAATTAGCCGGGCATGGTGGCACACGCCTGTAGTCTCAGCTACTCAGGAGGCTGAGGCAGGAGGATCACTTGAGCCTAGGAGTTTGAGGTTGCTGTGAGCTAGGCTGATGCCACGGCACTCTAGCCCAGGCAACAGAGTGAGACTCTGTCTCAAAAAAAAAAAAAAAATGATGTTGGTATTTTAGTAGGGATTGCATTGAATCTGTAGATCACTTTGGGTAGTGTAGACATTTTAACAATGTTGATTGTGCCAACCCATGAACGTGGTATAGTTTTCCACCGGTTTACATCCTCTGCTATTTTCTTCCCCAGTGTTTCATAGTTCTCCCTGTAGAGGTCTTTCACCTCCTTAGTTAAATGTATTCCTAGGTATTTTATTTTCTTTGTTGCTAATGTGAAGGGTATTGAGTCTTTGATTTGGTTCTCAGTCTGTCTGTTGTGGGTGTGTAGGAATGCTACTGATTTCTGTACATTGGTTTTGTAACCTGAGACTTTGCTGAGTTTGTTTATCAATTCCAGTAGTCTTGTGGCAGAATCTTTGGGGTTTTTTTTAGATATAAGATCATATCATCAGCAAAGAGCAATAGTTTGACCTCTTCTTGCCCCATTTGGATGCCCTCGATTTCCTTCTCTTGTCTGATTGCTTTGGCTAGGACGTCCAGCACTATGTTGAATAGAAGTGGTGGTAGAGGGCAACCTTGTCTGCTTCCAGTTGTAAGTAGAAATGCTTTCACTTTTGGCCCCGTTCAGTATGATGTTGGCTATGGGTTTGTCATATATGGCTTGTATCATTTTTAGGTAAGTCCTGTTTATGCCTATTTTGTTAAGCGTTCTTACCATAAAAGGGTGCTGAATTTTGTCGAATGTTTTTTCTGCATCTATTGAGAGGATCATATGGTCTTTATTTGTAGTTCTATTTATGTGGTGAATTACATTTATAGATTTGTATATGTTGAACCATCCTTACATCTCTTGAATGAAGACCACTTGGTCATGATGGGTTATTTTTTTGATAAGCACTATTCTATGAAAAAGACATCTGCACTAGAATGTGTATAGCAGCACAATTCACAATTGCAAAGATGTGGAAACAACCCAAAGGCCCATCAATACATGAGTGGATTAATCACATGTGGTATATGTATACCATGGAGTACTGCTCAGCCACAAAAAGCAATGGTGATCTAGCACCTCTTGTGTTATCCTGGATAGAGCTGGAACCCATTCTACTAAGTGAAGTATCACAGGAATGGAAAAACAAGCACCACATGTACTCACCATCAAATTGCTATTAACTGATCAACACTTAAGTGCACATATAGTAATAACATCCATCGGGTGTCAGGCAGGTGGAGGGGGAAGGAGGGGATAGTACATTCACACCTAATGGGTACAGTGTGCACCGTCTCGGGGATGGACACGCTTGAAGCTCTGACTTGGGTGGGGCAAGGGCAATGTACATAACCTAAACATTTGTACCCCCATAATATGCTGAAATAAAAAAAATATGAGTATTTGGTGGCATTTTGGCTTAGGCATTGTTTTCTTCTATGTTGAGGTAGATGTTTCTCAATACCAAAAAAGTACATGAAAACCAAGAACTCATATTTTTCTCTCTTCGGTGTTTAAATGAGAAGAAAGCTCTTAGTCATCACTCTAATGGACAGACTGCATAAAGTACAAGAAGTGCGTAGTCAGGTGTCACCAAAGCTCTTGTGACAACTGGGGATTTGGGCAGCAATTGCTGATACCCTCTCACTTGGTTGATGAAATATTTTAATTGGAAATTTAAGCCTTATAGACTGATGATCTTTTAAGGTACAGCCAATTTAGAATGGATTATTTTATAAATCATTGCTTTCTATATATCTGTCATCAAAAATCTAACTCCAGCACAGATAGAGAAACGTTCTAAATTTATTACCTTTCGGGGCTTTCGTGCTGATTGCTTCCTGACAGAAGCCACAGGGAATAAAATCACACCGCTCCTCCTAAATCACACCGACCAGCTCAAAGCTCTGACGCGCTAATTGAGCTCTTATTGATCACTAAATCAAAGCGCTGTTATTGCTTCTGCGTTGTCAGGGCGGTGACCAGCTTCTTGTTTTATTGACTGCAGTGGCACTGGTGAAAGTCCTGCTGCTCATTATCCAGGGCACTGTAAATCCCCCATTCGCTGTTGTTGAGGAGTTTTAAATGGAAATTCGTTGCTCAGCAATACCATTCATTAGCCGATTTATTTTGGAAACATGTTTGATGTACAAGAATCTGATAGGTGCTGGGATTAGAAAGTGAAAGTCCCTGCCCGTTAGGATTTTGCAGTCTCACTAAGAGAGACAAAACAAACAACAAAGATAGGGGTAAAAAATGGAGCCACTGCCGTATTGGAGGGGCCGCTAGGAATAAAAGGGACTTGTTGGCCAGATGGGGCAGGTGGGACCAAGGGGGCTCTGAGAGGCGGCGTCAGAGGATGGCTGGAATCCGCCTGCTGGTGTTGGATGGCGCATGGCGCGGAAGGTGGAAGGACCGTCCCCACCCCGCCCCAGCGACCTGGGCAAGGCGGTTGGGCTGGTGAATCACAGTTTCAAGGACTCCGCCAGGGCTGAGGATATAAGAAACGTGGATGAACTAAATTCCTGCAAGTGGTGAACTCGTTCTAGGAAGACGAGGCCACAGCTCCTTCCGTACACATTGGGACAGGAGGGGGTCCAACCACAAGAGGAGAGAAGAATTCAGCCTAAATTTTGGGAACTGTTGCCAGCATGTGGCACTGATGTGACAGACTGTGAAGAGTGAGTGACCCCAGCCCCGGCTCCCTGCCATGGCTGTCACCCACCCCTCAAGACGGCACACTCCGGAGGGGCGGGGGGAGGCTGGGAGAAACCCTCCCAGGGGCACCTACACCGAGTGCACCGCGGCCCCCGAGGCTGGGACAGGCCGCGCGGTGGACAGAGACCTGCTGGACAGGGGGCAGAGAGCCAGGGTCGGGGGGCAGGGGGAGGGAAGCCACCCGCAGCTCTTGAATCTGCCCTTGGCTCGAAGCAGAGCGAGGTCACCACCATGCAGGAAACCGGCAGCTGCCTGCAACGTGTACGAGATCCCGGAGTCTGACCAGAGCCCGGATCCAAGCCCTGCTGAAGGGAACTTAAACCCACCCATCCCAGTAATCACACAACTGCAAATGGACTAGAGCCTCCACGTGGAAAGAGAGATGCTTAAGCTGGACACAAACAAAAACCAAGTTTCAACTGCGTTCTAAAACCAAAGTAGCGGAGGGCCCTGGGTTATGGATGACATACGTTTCTGAAAACGTCCCCAGGTGGGATTTGCGCGTGCCTTGGATCCCTGGTGAACACATGGTGATAACAGCAGCAGCACTACAACCGCTCCAGTGTGGCAGGAATAGGACAGCATCATACTGTACTCCTGACACCCTGTACTGTGACAAGTCACGGAAACTCTCGTGCTGTTTCTTTTAATTCAAGCAGAACACAAAAACAAGCTACACAAAAAGTTTAGGTAGGAGATGGGATGGATTTCCAAAAAGGAATATTAAAGGTTAATGCTCACCTAGTGCTGCATCAACGCCAGGCTAACAGGGATGTTTTGCTTGTTCTGATCTTGTAACCAAGTCAGTAATAACCTTTCAGTTTCAACGATTACCCTGCTTGGTGATAGCTGACGCCGTCACTGGAGCACTGCCTGTCCCACGGCCATTGTTCTCGCTTTATAACTGTCCTGGCACTTGAGCGGCCGAAGCTAGTGCTGTCCCGACGCTCATTTCTACTTTCATTTCCACAGTAACCACCTTTCCCCTCGCGCAGGCTCACCTGGGCTTGCAGTGGACTTTGCTTTGGAGGCCTGGTCATGGGTGAACATAGGTTCATAAAATTGAATAAAAGAGATGAAAGTTCTGCCACGTGTAAGCGACCGTGTAAACACTGAGACCGGCCCCCAGGGTAACCAATGAACTGCTTACGCCATGCGTGTTTCTTTACATGTGTAGAAGAAACTAGCTCCTGAATTATTAACTTAATTATTTAATTCTAAATGCCCCTTATGGGGCACCGTGGGAGCCCATTCGCGAGCACCGAACACCACAAGTGGGGTCGTCCATAACCGGGACTGCCTGTGCGTGAAATTCTCAAAACTCATTTAAAAGAGAAAGCAGGCACACGAAAAATTGGGTAAAAAGATTTGAATAGACCTTTCACCAAAGAAGATAAATGGGTGACAGATGAGTTAATGTGAAATGTCCAGCACTGTTGTTCATGAGGGAAATGACATCAAACTGCAGTGAAACACGACTGCAGAGCCCTGAATGGTGAGGTTTGGACTCCAGCCATGCCGTGAGTGACGAGTTGGAGGAGCTACACGCTTACATGTGGACGGACACGCACAGCGTCACAGCTCTTGGGAAAACATGGTGGTTTCTCCCGCACCTGCCTGCGATCCCCCATCCCACTTCCACCTGGACAAATGAAACCATGTGTCCATCCGTCCAAAGATTTGTACATGAATCTTCAGAGCAGCTTTCACAGAAAATGCCCGCAACTGAAAAACCCAAATGCCTATGAGCAAGTGAATGGATAAATGAATTCTGTTCTATCCATAACATGGAACGGACCTCGGCAATGAAGAAGTGAACGAGCTGTTGGTGCAGGTAACAGTGCAGATGGATCTTGAAATGATTATGCTGACGGAAAGACAAAAAGGAAGAGTACCTGCCATTACAATTCCATCTGGGTAAAGTTGTAGCAATGTGAACTAGCGCATAATGCAGAAAGCAGAGCAGGGCTGCCTGGGGAGGGAAGCGTTGCTGTGGCACCAGGAAACTTCTAGGGCGACGGAGCTGTGCGCTGATTCTGGCGATGGTTTTGCAGGCGACACTTACATCAGAACAAATGAGTGCCATTCATGGTGTCCACCATTCCTCAGTTCTGCTGGTGAGGAAAAAAAGACAGGTAACCCAACACAAAAATGTATAAAACGTTTGAACAGATACTTTATTACAAAAAAGATACACAATGAGAGCATCAAGGGTACTCAACATCTTTAGTCCTTAGGGAAATGCAACATAAACCCATAAAGAAATACTACTTCCTTTCCACTCAACGGGATAAATTAAAATGAATCTATGGTACCAATGCTTGGCGAGGACGTACAGTACCAGAAATCCTCAAATTGGTGGAGGACAAGCTGCCATAATCGCCGTTGGCGATTTCTTTAAGATTAACGCACATCTGTCCTTGGGCCCAGCGGTCCCACTGCTGTGCATCGACTGTGTGCCCCAGGGAGGCTGGCGCACGGTTGTCATGGGGCTCTGTCCACCACAGCCCTGGCTGAAGATGGCATGACGTGGTCACTGACTGTCCTCTCTGGGCTCTGTCTCTGAGCTGGGGCCGCCTTAGAGATCGTGTCGGGAGACAGGTTCCCTCCCTGCCCCCCGTCAGCTGTGCCACAGGGAATGGCAGCACATGCAAAGCCACAGAGCTGTGCAGACTGCAGCTACAGTCCACGTGCCACGTTCAGGATGTTCATTTGACTAAGAAAAGGAAAAAGGTCCTGCTCAGGCTGCTGTTTTCACTGACCCTGGTGGGAAGCCGAGCTCTGGTGGCTGAGCTGCTCCCAGGGTGCGCTCTTAGCGCACACGGTGGTGCCTAATGCACAGTGAGGGGTTGATGGGGGCTGGCCCCCGTGACGGTGAGTGCCACCCACTCTCCCTGCCAGGCCGTGCCCACCTTCCCTCCCCTGAGCACTCACAGTGACAGGTATAATCCGCCCACACCAGCAGCCGCGCTGCACTCACAGCCCAAGTTCTGCCTGGCTCGGAGCAGGGCTCAGCCAAGCCAGCCCCTTACTGTCCATGTGCACCTGTCCACGCAGGCTCGTGTCTGAGGCGTCACAGCACACAGGTGCTGGCCATTGAAGTGTGACCTCATCCTTGTTTGCAGTGGCATCCCAGACAGGTTTCTGCCCCAGACCCTCTTCCTATCCCCTCCCCGCTCTGCGTTCCTGTCCTGGCTTCGTCCTATGTGGCGGGCCGACTCTGGGGCAGACACTGGCATGGTGGAGACACGTGGCCCAGCCCCGCCCCCGCGGCTGCCTTGCCGTGAGAAGCACACGTGAAGCAGGCGGAGCCGGGCTTTTGCCAGGCTGCTCTCCAGTGCAGAGCCCTGCGTGGCAGCAGACATTCCTTTATTCTCCTTACGTTCATTTAACTTCTCACGTCACTGTGTGTACGACACCCCTTTGGTGTTCTCTGGTGGCTGTGACTTCTCCCAGAGAGAGAGCTAATTGTATTGCAAAATAGTGAGGGCGCAAATGTTGCTGCTACACGGAGCACTTCAGCGGTGCTGAGTCAGGCTGCAGGTGAGCCCAGCGCCGACAGCGCTCCCTGCACCCACCGGGTGGGTGTTTGCTCCTCCCTGCCCCCGATTTCCAGTGACTTCCACTTCCCTGTGGGTGCCCTCGATGGTTCCAGTGTGCTGGAGCACGTGTGGTGTGCCCCATTCCCAAGACACTTCGCTGGGGACAGTGGTCCGCAGCCTCAGCCACGCTGGGTGATGCGGAAGCCAAGCGGCAGCCCTGCTGCCCGAGGACCAGCCGCACCACCCTACCCACAGGGGACCTTGGGGTGAGGAGCTCCCTGGAGGCCTTTAGTCCTGTCCTGTCACTTTACAGATGGGCAAACTGAGGCTGAGAAAGATGAGTAAAACGTTCGCTTTCAAACACTCAGTGAGCGCAAGTCCTGTCATCTCCTGGGGACGGACAGAGCTGGAGCCTATACCATCTGCAGTGCGGCCCGGAGCCGCCAGCTGGGCTCTGCGTTCGTCCGCTGGAGGTCTGGTTTCCTCGTCTGCAGAACGTGGACAACCCAGTCTATGCCGTGGAGCTGTCAGGAGGGTCGGAGAGAGGTGAAACATTTAAAGCCGAAATCCACCTGGCCGAGCGCTCAGCAAGCACGAGCCACTCTGACCCGCGTCCTCCCGTCCTCCAGGGGTCAGGAGCCGGCCCGCCCGTGACCCCAGGAGCGCAGGAAGGTGAGCCGAGCCGGCTGCTGCCGTCGTGCCCAGCAGTGGAGACAGTTCTCTGGGCACGTGCGCATCGCGACTGTCTTCCACCCACCCCGACGTTGGTTTTTATATCCACAAAAGGTGTGGACTTCTACATGCTGTGCTCACACACATTCGTGTGCATGTTCCCGTACAGACTTCTTCCTGGGTCTTTTACCTGCCAGGTATGAGGCCGTCAGGGGCGGCTGCTGGGAAGGCCAGAAAGAGCAGTGGGGTGGGAGGGACGGAGGCAGCGAGGAGGCGGGGTCACAGGGGACGGGAGCAGCAGCGTTGGCTTCACGGAGTCATTTGTCTCCTCAGAATAATTCCAGGTGAGCCAATGAGTCCTCAGCGGCAGATTTCCCCACGTTCACATCCACACCTCATTACTGTCAACTTCCCGCAGCATTTGTTGATCCTGTGGTTTCAAATTTAACCCCATGGATTCTGTGACCATTGTCCAAACTGGGGACTGATTTCCCAGCTGCAGAGGTGGCAGGGTCTGCACCAGCATGAGCTCCTCTGCTGGTCCTGGCGGCAGCGCGTCCGTGAAAATGAGACCCCCGCCCTCTTCCCCTGCTCACGGTCGGCCACCTGGAGCCCGGATACTGTTAAACATGAAACCGTCCACTGCGTTAGGATAGAGGCTCGAGGGAAGCAGAGACAGAGACAGAGAAGAGAAACAGACACAGTGACAGAGACAGAGAAGACAAGGACACACACAGACAAAATAAACAGGGCTCCAGACTCACCCTCCATGGCCCAAGCACAGAGAGGCACGGGGAGTAGCCTCGCTCTACACTAATGAGCTGGAGGGGGCGCGTACCCGAGACCCCCGGCCAGCTCCCAAATCCTGCCGCATCCCGTGGCGCCTTGGCACCGTCTCCTTAGGAGGCCTGTGGACAGCCGCCACTGTGTGTGTTGTTGGGCCGACTGCAAGCACCCCTTGATCAATGCGCCTGTCACCACTGCCCTCGGGCGGTGAGACAGCCAGGAGGAAGCGTGTGGCGTGTAGCCAGAGGCGCCCCAGCGTGGGTGTCCCGATCTGTTTGCAGCCTTGGCACAAGAGACTGTCTGACGAGCACGAGCGGCCAGTGCACGGATGAAAGTGTCATCCACTCGGTGTCTCCCGCATGTGGGCTGCCGGGACCTCAAGGCCATCCTGTCAGTCTGCGCTCGTAATTGTGCAGCCTGGGACCGGGCCGGGCGGCCTCCCGTGAGAGCCCTGCCTGTCAGAGGGGGGCCCTGACTTTGAGTTCTGTCCCCGGCCCCGTTAAAGCCGTGGCCATCACTGTTTGGCAGGTTGGAGACTCAAGGCCGGGTGTGTCAACTGGCTCCAGGAAGCTGCTGAATCTAATCACTTTCCTCCAAAACTAATATTGCTTTTCTGAACCTCTCTGACAGTGTCCTCTCAATGACGGTTATTAATGTCTGTGACGTAGCTTCCACTTCCGTTTGCAAACTGAGGACAGGGCCACATCCGAGCTACTCTTGTCCCATAGAACATAGTCCAGAGCTCAGCACACAGCAGCAGTAGCAGCATGACGCTGTGGATGGCGCTGGTGATGCTGCTGTTGATGGTGGGATGATGATGATGGTGGTGGTGGGATGATGATGATGGTGGTGGGATGATGATGATGGTGGTGGTGATGCTCTTGATGGTGGGGATGATGATGATGGTGGTGATGATGCTGTTGATAGTGGGGATGATGATGATGGTGGTGGTGATGCTCTTGGTGGTGGGGATGATGATGATGGTGGTGAGGGTGATGCTGTTTGTGATGGTGGGGATAATGGTGGTGGGGATGATGATGGTGGTGATGGTGATGCTGTTTTTGGTGGGGATTATGATGATGGTGATGATGATGGTGGTGTGGTGGTGGGGATGATGATGATGGTGGTGATGGTGATGCTTTTTTTGATGGTGAGGATGATGATGGTGGTGATGATGCTGTTGGTGGTGGGGATGATGAAGGCGGTGGTGACGCTGTTGATGGTAGGGATGATGATGGTGGTGGTGGTGGTGGTGATGCTGTTGGTGGTGTGGATGATGATGATGGTGGGGATGATGATGGTGGTGGTGATGCTGTTAATGGTGGGGATGATGGTGGGGGGGGATGGTGGTGGTGGTGGGGATGCTGTTGGTGGTGGGGATAACGGTGGTGGTGATGCTGTTGTTGGGGAGATGATGATGGTGGTGGTGATGCTGTTGTTCGGGGGATGATGATATTGGTGGTGGTGATGCTGTTGATAATGGGGATGATGGTGGTTGTGGTGATGCTGTTGTTGGGGAGATGATGGTGGTGGTGGTGATGCTGTTGATAGTGGGGATGATGATGGTGGTGATGATGCTGTTGATAGTGGGGATGATGATGGTGGTGATGATGCCGTTGATGGTGGGGATGATGATGGTGGTGATGCTGTTGGTGGTGGGGATGATGATGGTGGTGGTGATGCTGTTGTTTGGGGGATGATGATATTGGTGGTGGGGATGTTGTTGATAGTGGGGATGATGATGGTGGTGGTGATGCTGTTGATGGTGGGGATGATGCTGTTGATGGTAGGGATAATGATGGTGGTGGTGATGCTGTTGGTGGTGGGGATGATGATGGTGGTGGTGATGCTGTTGATGGTGGGGATGATGATGGTGGTGGTGATGCTGTTGGTGGTGGGGATGATGATGGTGATGGTGATGCTGTTGGTGGTGGGGATGATGATGGTGGTGATGGGGACATTACTGACGTGACTGCCACTTACCAGATACCCGCTCTGAGCCACGTGCTGAGTGAGGCTCTTTTACCTATAGTCTCCATAATCGTCACAGCTGCTTTTAAAGAAAAGGGAATTATCTTTCCAGTTTTGCAGGTGGTGAAAGTGAGGCCCAAGGAGCGTGGATAATTGGTCCAGAGTCAACAGAGCTGTGCTGACCGGATGGGGCTAGTCTCCCCGATGAGCCGCCTTCCCCACTGGTTTTCTTTAGTGTGGGGTGAATTGGTTGTACTGCTGCTTGGGTGGAAATACAGTGCATTAAGAAATACGCCTTAAATCTCAGCAGACCTTGGCAGCGGTTCTCAAATGCTCCGTATACACCAAGGATGCCCAGACTAGATTCTCTTACACACAGTTTGAAGAATTCACGTATCAGAAGTGTCCGTACCATGTGCGGGAAATTGGTCAGTGTTCATGCTTTTAGATTGCTAATTTATAGATTTGGGCAGCTACAGTGTTAAAAATTATTGAGCATTATCTTAGGAAACCCCACATTGTAGGTATGTCTGATTGAGACTTAAAACATCTTTAAAACAGGGGGTTTGAAAATGAGTTATAGAATTTTAAACTCAGGGCTGATAGTAGAAGGAAAAGTACAATTGGCTGGCTCCACCTTAGATGAGCTGTGGATTTCCTGACGTCTTTAAAGAAAATGCAGTTATAAGAAAGCCAGATAAACAATAGTAGCCGTCAGCACTGCTGCCCAGGCACTGTGGTGACTGTGCCTGTGTACAGGTGACTTACAGGTTCCAGAACTCACCAGAGACCACTAACCTCATAGCATTGGGGGTGGGTTCAAACCCAGGCAGCCCCAGCGCCCAGCACCCTCTGTTTTGAGACTTGAAGTCACCATGAGACTGCTCTTCCTCACTGCTCGTGCGCCCACCCTCCGACACCCGCACCTTGAGGCTGTCATAAGCTCCCCGAGGACACCGCAGTGTCTGCGTCCTTCACAGAGCACCCGGGGTGACTCGCGAAGCCGACGTTTGCTATTATTTCTACAGTCTCTGCTGTTTGTGCAACTGCTGAAATATTCTCTTTCCTCCTCACCTTAATTTGATTCAGAGCATAAACAATCCATTTCTGTCAGCTGTGCGGATCACACTCTGCTGTGACGTTGTGATGTCCTGTGCTGAGCCCAGTGTGCTCGTACCTGGAGCTCTGCAACGCGGCTGTAATTAAAGGCCGCTGAGCGGAAGCTCCGGGTGAGGCGGCCGCGGAGAGCAGAGCGATGCTTGCGGCTCGTTAATGAGACGCTGGGACACGGATTGCAGCCCCCGGCGTGGCGGCCTGGCCGGGTGTTCAGAGACGGCCGGTCGGAAAGGAGCGCAGGCTGAGCCTGAGATTGACGTTCACGCCAATTTGCGGGAGTCGCTGGAGGCGCCGTTTGTGGGGGCGGCATCTTCCCTCCCTCCCTCCCGCCCGCCTCGCTGTCTCTTTTCTAACCGGAGAGCGGCTGGTTTGCGCTAGTCCCTGGACAAAGTTAAATGATTTGGATGATAGCTAAAGTCACATCATTTTAGAAATAATAATAGAAAAATCTTAGAGATCATGTCCAGTTCCTTTCTTTGACAGAAGAAAATCGAGTCTCAAAAGGTCAAGTGATTTGCCCAAGTTCATGGATGAGAGTGAAACTAGACCCCAGACCCATCTGTCCCCACCTTCCAGCTGCTACCTAAATCCGCCCCTGAGGCTTGGACCCAGATATTTTTGGAAATGACCAGACTTTGGACTGAACCACTGGCCTTAAGTTCAGTTAGGGCTGCGCACCTTGACAGGCGCCCCGGCGGGCCCCCCCAGACTCACCGTCGATCGCGCGCCCCAAGAAAGAGCAAGTGTGAAATACGAATGGCCAAGATTTTAAAACTGCGCCCTCTGTATACCCAGACTACTGGGTCCAGGCAGCTCCATGTGCTGCCAGGGCAGCTCGGCCTTTGTGAAAGTCTCAGGGTTGGAAATTACTGTCGTGTCTGGGACATTCTGATGGAGCCAAAGTCGGAGGCAGAGCTTGGAGATTTCTCATGTTGTGATAGCTGCCCTAGCGGTTAGCAGAGCGCCGGCGCCTGCGTTTGTCTTGCGGCGGAAACAAACTGTGAGGCTGCCACGTCTTCTCCTAACTGCAGAGTGGGCAGGAGACACAGGCAAAGCTCAGGGAAAGACCGTGTTCGCCGGGCTTCGGTCAGCAAGTGACATTGTAGGTGGTTATCAAACCAGGAACCCCGGCGGGGTCCCTCGTGCCCAGCATTGCAGTTAAAACAGCAGGAGAACAAGGTTTCGGACGCCCAGCAAAGGTGTGGAACGAAGTAAAGACGAAGCGCTTGGAGCCTTCGGAGGCTGCTGAAGACGGGACTCCGCCGTGGGGAGATGCTTTTCGGGTTGGGACAAACCCCAGTGCACACAGGGGACTCGAATCTGCACAACTTCACAGAAGACACACAGCGGTCAAAGCGCAAAGATGCGCAGTGCCTCTGGCCACCAGGAAGCGTGACCAAAGCCACGGTGGGAAACCACGTCTCAACCGCTGGACGCCCACAGCAAAGATGGAACGGTGAGCGCTGGCAAGGACGTGGAGAGGTTGGAATCCTCACGTGCTACTGGTGGGATTGTAGAGTCCAGCAACTGCGCTGGAAACCGTTTGGATGCCCCTCACAAGTGAAACGTGGAGAACCACGTGCCCCGGCCACCGTGCACCCCGGGCACCTGCCCAGGGGACAGGAAACACGTCCTCCCGCGACTCGCACCCGAGCGCTCACGGCTGCGCTGTTCCAGATGGCCCGAGGGCGGAGCGGCCCACGTGTCTCACCTGGCGGACGCGTGAACACAGCGTGGGACAGGCGTGCCGTGGGGTGTTCAGCCCTCAGAGGGTGGCGGTGCCGGCTGCGCAGGTGCCATGAGGACGCTGCGCTCGGTGAAACAAGCCGGCACCAAAGGCCACGTGTCGTGTGACTCTGTTTACATGAAATGTCCCAAGCAGGCAGCTCCGTAGAGACAGAACGTACATTAGTGGTCCCAGGCGAGGGGCGGGGGTGTGCACCAAGCTTCTTTCTGAGTGATGGAATGCTCTGGAATTGAGCGGTGGTGGTTTGGCACAACTCTGAGTAGACTGAAAACCACTGACGTGAGTGAGTTTCATGGCATGTGGGTTCTGTCTCAGTGAGGCTGTTGTTTGAAAACAAAACCAAAGCCAGAACAGCCAGGACGCACAGCCCCTGGTGGTCCGTAGGGCGAAACAAGAGCCCCCCTGTGGCCACGTTTCCGAGGGGCCCGGCCGGGGGTGTTGGGGCGCGTCGTGGCCGACCACAGAGATGCAACCGCTGCCCTGTCTGTTCTCTGCCCCCCAGGCTGCCGACCCGCTCCCCGAGAGCCTCCTGACCTCCGTGGGCCGCACACCGGCGCTGACCTACCCTCCCGGGCCCCGGCCCTGGCTTCCCCAGGCCCTCCCGCCGCGAACCCTCAGCCAGCCCCAGCCTGACCAGCTCAGTCCCCAGGGGGACGGTGGAGTGGACGGACATCGCCTGATGGCGGCCCTCAGTGCCCACGCGGCTCGGAGGCCCCCTGTGCCCCCCAGGGAAGGTGACCTGGGGCCACAGTACCTTCCACACGTGCCCCCAAGACTGCCCAGGCCCCTCGTGGCACTGGATGCCCCCGAGAAGTGGCCTTCGCCTCCAGGAGACCCCAGAGTCGCCCCCGGCACGGATGAAGGTGAGTCCGTCTCCTCAGCACCCTGCCGCCTGTGGTGGTCCCCTGCCGGCTCCCGCTGTGGGGGTCTTCACGACACACTTCCCTTTAGGGTCTGTGGCAGGAGTGAGGCAGAGTGTGAGGAAGGCCCCTGCCCGGCTCACCCTCCGTGTGGGTGGAAGAGGAGGCGCTGGCGTGGGCCGTGCTCCTGGGGGTACGAGGAGCTGCCCCGTGCAGTCCCCGCTGCTTGTCTGTCCTGTCCCCGAACTGGACAGTCTGGCGGGGGACAAGGCTCGCAGGCCCAGTCTGGCCACGTGGTGTTTGGGAAAATTGACCGTGAGCGTTTTTAGAGCAGGCATCCACGTCCTTCACCACGGCCCATGGCCCGTGGCCAGACACGTGGCCACCTCGCACCATGTGCCCGTCCAGAGTAGATGCCACACACAGCGTGGTGGGCGGGTGGTCACTGGAAGTGACTGGGGTGTCGGTCCCGGCTCTCAGGTTTCCACGTGGGTTGGGACAGGTCAGGTCAGCCCCGGGGGAGGGGCTCGTGGGTTCCTGCCCCTCAGTGTGCGGAAGACGCTGGTCTGTGACCTGCTGCGAGGCCCTTCCCAGACGTCCCGAGTGGGGTTCTGACAAAACACGGCTCCCTCGAGAGACACTGTGCTGACACCTGCAGACAGCGGTTTCACAGTCGCTGCCGGAGCCTCCCGTGAGCACCAGCCCTGCACAGCGCGGCGCCGAGGCCCTGCCGTCCAGCCAGGTGCCCGCTCGCTCCCTCCGCGTGGGATTCTCACCCGGGAGGCACACAGGCGACAGTGGAGGGAAGAGACCCCCGGCCCACGGGCCACGGCGAGTCCTTTCTGCCGTGGAGACAGGATTTGTAGCAGCGACTTTTCTCTCTCTTTGAACTTCTGCGTCCAAAAGCTTTCGTCACAGACCAGGCTGACCGGCAGATTGCTCCCTGTGAGGAGGTTTAATTCCTCTTCCGTGCCGAGTTCAGCGCCAGAAAAAAATAGGAGTGACGGAAGAGTGTTTTTGTTTGGATTGTGCGAGTGAAAATCGTCGGACATTTGCATAACAGAGTGGGAGGGGCCCCTTCAGCCGTCTGTGCCGGGCACACCCCGGGCTCTGAGGCCGCCGGGTCGGGGAGGGAGAGCCCTGAGCCGCAGCCCTGAGCCGCGTCTTCCCAGCCGTCCCCTTCTCTGCCGCTGCCGCTCTCAGAGTCCCTGGGCCACGGCAAGCCTGCAGCTCGGCCCTGCACACAGTAGGGTCACACGTGCCCTCCCTGCCGTGGGCTGGCGCCGAGTCTCGCTGGAAGCTGCAGGCGGAGGCAGAGGGACTCTGCCACAGTGGGCGTGCAGTTGCTGTGGTCGTGTCCCCAGCAGCGGCTGTTCACGCTGGAGGAGAATGCACGAGTCACACGCCATTGGGGGCTGCGACTGCTGAATTCATGTAGAGAAACATCGACCACAGTGAAACGACCCGTCAGTGGATTCTGAAGCCGCCTGAACTGTGGCCTCACTGTGCTTCCTTGTGCCGACGCTGCCGCGACCTGCGGGGGCTCCTCGTGCTTCTTACGGCAGAGGCAGCGGCCACAGGGCCGGCTCTCGGCCACCGTGTAGCTTGAAGCCCCTCCTCCTCCGTGAAGTTCGCGGGATTCTGTGTTGTGCTATGAGCAGGGAGGTTGCTTTGCGGTAGAAATTAGGCCCACGTCATATGCCTCATTCTCTGTAAAGGAGGATTCTACGCGGTTGTCATCTTACATGCTGTGACACGTTGTGACAAGGATTTGGGTAACACTGTTTTTTTTTGCAGATAGCAGGGCGCAGGCTGGTGATGACGGAGTTTACGCAGAGGTAAGAAGGAACGACTCTGGGTGTTGGTTCGTGTTAAACGCGGCATCGTGCTGTAATCTCTTGTTCCTGGTGTGGCGACGTTTGTGAAGTACAAAGAGCTTTTTTCCCCAGAGAAGGATGGAAACAACCATAATCCCCAAATTGAAAACAAGTGACGAAGACTACACACAGAATTGCGTATTTAGATACACGACAATATGTTTTTAAATTATAAACTAATTCATCCATTATAGAAAGATAAAAATGTGGTTACTATAAAGAACAAAATTAATATTTCTTAGAATTTCCCTGCCCAGGATGTCATGTGATGACACAGAATGATGACGTCCTGTGCCCGTTTTGCACGGCGCGTCCTGGCGCGTCCTGTAGGTGCTGATTCCTGAGCACGTTTAACACGGGACATGCACAGGGTCTGACTCACGCACACCCGGGCTGTCCGTAGGCAGCCACTGGCCACGTGTGGCTATTTAAACTTAAATTTAAAATAATTGAAGTTAAATAAGTAGAAAATGCGGTTCCTCAGCTGCACCGGCCACACGCCAGGTGCTCATCAGCAGGTGCGGCTCACGGCCCTGCGCCGGAGGGCGCCGACGGCGGAGCAGCTCCAGGGCAGTTGGGATGAGGGTGCGGTCACGGACGTGCCCACCCAACCCCAGTCTTGCTCCTGAGTCTGAGCTGTCCGTCTTCTCCAGGTTACGAGCCTTTGGTCATTGATACGCGTCTACGGACGCGGAACATCAGTTCCTCAACAATGACAGTGACTTTGGTTCCGGGAAACTCTACTTTTGGAGTGGGAAAGAAGGCTCTTTGGTTAGTAATTCTCTTGACAGGTTATTTCAGTGGTTTGTGGTTTAATGTCTGATAGCAAGAACCAGAAGAACATGTCAGCAACTGTGGTTTCCCGTGTCCCCCAAACGTGGTAGGACGCTCCGCGTGTGGAGGGAGAGGCGTGGCTGAGGACCATGTTTCCTGACGGGGGTGGGGGGCGCCAGCCGTGTCCATGGCAGCAGCCCACCCTGCCCACCCCGGTACCTGCAGGGGCTCCAGGCCACATGGCCGGGCCGCGGTCCTGCATCCGCCGTGGGGCGAGAACTGCCCGGGACTTCGACAGCGCAAGCGTCTATCCTGCTGCCCTAAATTCTGATTTATTTCTGTTGTTTTTGGTATCGCTTCAGGCAGTGTTTTTCAAAAAGGGTATTTGGGTGTCACATTTCTGAGCTCTTATTTATTTAATAACGTCTTCCTTTTCCTTCTCACTTGGAACACACGTTAGGGGAGAATATCATTCCTTTTCCTGTCCCTGCTCAGTAACGTAAACGCTGTGTTCTGCTGTCACTCAGGATCCAAAGCTGAGCAGTCGTTTCAATCAAACTACTATTTTGTTTTTCAAAAACACAAAAGGAAAAGTTGTGACTTTTAGGTAAAAAGGGAATGTTTTCCTTTATAGTCGTTCCCTAATTTCCTGACGTGTTTGGGTACAGTGAGTTATAAAGTAAGTCAAGTTTCCCAGTTTCTGTCTAACATGATATCGTACCTGAAATTTCATGGTTAAAAATATACCCCACGGCGTGGACACGAGCCTCTTGCGACCGCGTCCTGGGGGTGCCCTGGAGCTGCCGTCCTTCTCAGGGAAGGAGTGGGCACCTGTGTGTGGGCACAGCCCGGGCACGAGACGGCGCCATCGCCGTCACTCCGACCTGAGCTCAAACCAGTGCTGGCCGCAACCTCTGAGACCTGGCACAACTGTCCGATGCTTAACCTGCGTGCGCCCCGGGCCCGCACGTCACAGCCGAGACCAGCGCGGCGTTCCTGGGGCTGGTGATGGTTCCGTGAGACGATCGCACACAGCAGACCAGTGCCTGGTGCACAGTCGGCGCTCAGTGTCGCCCTGGCGGGCTTCCTCCCAGCCTGAGTGCTCCCCGAGTGGTCCTGAGGCTCCTCGTCTGGGAAGTGGGGGTCGGGTGGGGAAGGCATCGCCCATGATGACAAAAGACCTCGGATGTGGCGAGAGCACAGTTGCACGTCCCTGTGACAAGCTCACTTGTGGGCTGATCTCTTTGTGCCTCGACTTTCCCACCTGTGAAGTGGGGTCAGTGAGGGTTTGCGGCTCTCAGGGTTACCAGGGAGACTCAGCACAGAGCCTTGTCTGCAGTGTCCCAGCAGGGTACACGCAGGTTGTTAGTATTGATTAGGATCGGTTATTGGAATTAGGTGTTCACCCCTCTGGGGGGGGGAGTGTGGTCTTGAGGTCACACAGGTTAGTTTTCAAACTATCAATGCTGAAGACTGACGCAGATGCTGCAAAGTCAGATTCTTCAGGAAGGGGTGTGTGTGTGTGCCCTGTGTGTGCATGTGTGGACGTGTGGCGGCGGGGGGAGAGAACGCCGTCTGAGCGATTCGGACACACGCGTGTGCTGTACTCGGTTCTCTGAGCCAGACGGGGAAAGCTGGGCCTTCACCCGCTGTTTCTGTTTCAAGTTGCCACCGTCGTCCCACGGGGGGGGGGACTTTGTAGCCAGGGTCCCTTTGGTGCTGTGTGTCCCGTCCTCTCATGGGGGTGTCCTTTCTGCAGGTCACTCGTTTGAGCACCACCCTGGGGGACCTCCTGCAGGGCCCAGGGTCTCGACTCCCCCCTGGCGCCCCCGGCCTCGCCGAGCCCTTGCCAGCGGAGGTAAAGAAGTCCGTGCGCCCTGCGGCTCCCGTGTCTTCAGAAGAGGAGGACGCGGGCGTGGAAAACGTCCGGAGTCAGACGTACTCCAGAGACCTGTCAGACAGGAAGCCGGATGCGGAGCCCGTGGCTGAGGGGCTTGGGCAGCTCCAGGGCAGGACCCAGGGGTCCCCGCGGGATGAGAGCCTTCATGCCGGAGCGCGGCAGCCGCCCGGTGACACCCTGCAGCTGCAGGTCAAGGCTTCCGGGGAGGAGGAGGAGTACGGCTACATTGTGACAGACCACGAGTGAGTCGGGGTCCCCGCAGGTCATGGGTGGGGCCTCGCTGATGTGGGGGATGCCTTTATTTTTAAATGCCTTTAGCTGAAAGAACTGAGTGGAGGAGGCCCCAGAATCTTCCATGGGGGGACAGTCGGGCGCCAGCCACTGACACCCCCAGGGCTCCTGGCGAGGGCAGTTCTTTGGTGCAGATTAAACAAAACGAAGCAGAGCCCTTCCTGGTCGCCCGCGGCAGCAGGTCCAAGTCCCTTCAGGTGGGGCTGGGCAGGGCTGCGGGTGTGGGGACCGTGCGTGCCAGGCGGGGCCCGGCCGGCCTGCCACGTGGTGGCCTCGTGTCTGTTTCACGTCAAGCAGGGCGGGTACCAGGGCAGGAGGCACCTCGGGGAGAGCCGGCCGCCCGGCAGCGGCGTGTTTCTCCCTCTCTCTCATCTGGATCTGAGCCTCACGAGGGGGAGAACTCAGACCTCCCTGGCCAGCGAGTTATGTGACTTGTGTATGTGTTGTGTGGCATTGTGTGT
This sequence comes from Lemur catta, assembly GCF_020740605.2. NCBI lineage: Eukaryota > Metazoa > Chordata > Mammalia > Primates > Lemuridae > Lemur > Lemur catta. Next base: position 558,967 of record NC_059138.1, read on the forward strand.
GTGATGTGTGTATGTGGTATGTATGTTACACAGTGTGTGGTATGTGTGTGTATGGTGTGTGTGGTATGTGGTATCTTGCATATGTGGTGTGTGTGGGATATGGCGTTTGGTGTGCTGTGGGTGTTGTGTGTTGTGTTGTATAAGTGATGTGTGCTGTATATGTGATGTCTGCTGTGTTGTGCATGTGTTATTTGATGTGTGTATGTGGTGTGTATGATGTGTGGTGTGTGTGGTGTGTTTGGTGTGTGTTGTGTATGGCATGTATGGTGTGTGTGGTGGATGTGTATTGTGTATGTGGTATGTATTGTGCATGTACTGTGTGGATTTTGTGCATCTGATGTGTGTGGTAGATGTGTGCTGTGTATGTGGTGTGTATCGTGCATGCAGTGTGTGGGTTTTGTGTGTCTGGTATGTTGTGGTGTGTGTGTATTGTGTATGTGGTGTGTATCGTGCATGCAGTGTGTGGGTTTGTGCGTCTGGTGTGTGTGGTGCGTGTGTATTGTGTATGTGGTGTGTATCGTGCATGCAGTGTGTGGGTTTTGTGCGTGTGGTGTGTGTGGTGGTGTGTGTGTATTGTGTATGTGGTGTGTATCGTGCATGCAGTGTGTGGGTTTGTGCGTCTGGTGTGTGTGGTGCGTGTGTATTGTGTATGTGGTGTGTATCGTGCATGCAGTGTGGGTTTGTGCGTCTGGTGTGTGTGGTGCGTGTGTATTGTGTATGTGGTGTGTATCGTGCATGCAGTGTGTGGGTTTGTGCGTCTGGTGTGTGTGGTGGTGTGTGTGTATTGTGTATGTGGTGTGTATCGTGCATGCAGTGTGTGGGTTTGTGCATCTGGTGTGTGTGGTGCATGTGTATTGTGTATGTGGTGTGTATCGTGCATGCAGTGTGTGGGTTTGTGCGTCTGGTGTGTGTGGTGCGTGTGTACTGTGTATGTGGTGTGTATCGCACATGCAGTGTGCGGGTTTTGTGGTCCCTTCTGGTCCTGTGCAGGGCTTGTCCTTGGGGGCTAATGGCTACAGTTGTCCACGGCTCACGCCTGGGCTTCAGGTACAGGCGGGGCTTAGCGGGTCTCTTGTGGCCAGGCTGGGGTCACCGAGCACGTATGTGTTGGTGTATTTGTGTGTTTGCACAGCCCGGTTTCTTTCCATGATCATCCAGGAAACTCAGCGTTTCCTCTTCCGAGATGCTGCAAAGTTCCACGGGAGAAAGTCCCCTGGGACGTCCGCAGGCCGGTGGCAGGGTCACGTGGGGGGGGGGCAGGGAAGAGGGAGAAGCGTGCGAGAAGAGATCTCCGCTGAGCAGACAGTGCGTCTGTAGGCGCACAGGAAGCCGCGGGAGAGGGAGACGGGAGATGGCGCCTGGCGCAACTCCCTCAGGGACACTCGCCTTCCTGGGGTGACGACTTAACAGAAGAGTCTCACTGTCTGTGCTGGCCGCGGGTTGGAGTCCGCACACCCCCTCTGGTCAGCCCAAGGCCAGGTGCACGTGCAGGACCTCAGCCCGGTTCTGCGGGAGGGCGAGCCAGTCATCAGCCGTCGGCCACTGTGGCCTGCTCTGTGGGTTTGGCAGAGCTGCTGGTGTGCGTGCAAGGAGGCACTGTGCTGCCAGGCACTGTTTCCCTTCAGAATAAAGTCCCTGTGCTCTTGCAGGAAGTGTATTTCTGTAGACATATGTGTCTGTGCGGGGGGTCTATGTGTTTGCTGTATGTAGACAAGCATGAGTGCATGTGTGTGGTGTGTGGACACATGTGAGGGTCTATATGTTGCATATGTATATGCATGAGTATGTATGTGTGGTCTGTGTATGTATGTGTATGTGGTCTATATGTTGTGTGTGTGTATATGCATGAATACATGTGTGATCTGTGTGTGTGTGCATGGATATATATGTGTGAGTCTATGTGTTGTATATGTACATGCATGAGTGCATGTGTGTGGTCTATATGTTTGCTGCATGTATATATGTATGAGTGCATATATGTGGTGTGTGGATGCATGTGAGGATCTATATGTTGCATATGTATATGCATGAGTATGTGTGGTCTATGTATATGCATGGATGTGTGCATGGAGGTGTGTGCAGGTTTATATATCGTGTATGTATACAAATGAGTACATGTGTGTGCATGGATGTGGGGGTCTATATGTTGTGTTTGTATATGCATGAGCATGTGTGTAGTCTGTGTATGTGTGCATGGATGTGTGTGTGGTCTGTGTTGTGTGTGCATGAGTACATGTGTGGTGTGTGATCTGTGTGGATTTATGTGTGCACATGTATATGTGGCATGTGGATGTATGTGTGCATGTGTGTGCATGTGGCATGTAGTGAAAGGGCCCTGGTTGCAGAGAGCTGTGCACGCACAGGCTGGAGCTTAAACCTGTGTTCAGAAGACGGGCGTGAAGGGAGAAGGATGGTGGCCTGTGGGGGCCTGTGCTGGGGTCAGAGGAGACCCCACTGTCTGCGTGTGGACAGGCCGTGGTCAAGTGGGACAGGGCTGTTCCCTCCAGGCCTGGAGTGCACCAGGGGGTCAGGGGCCAGACCTTGGGGCAGGGGTGTGACTGTCCCCACCAAGGTCCAGGATGGCCTGTTTGTGTTGCAAAGTGTTCTGCGGTTCTTCCTGCAGAGCCCACCTTCCTAACCACTGCTTTCTCAGAAGAGTTTGCAGCCCTGGCCGATTACCCAGCCACCCCAAGCCCTGCAAGTCCTGTCTGTCTGCAGGGGTGGGTCCATGCCGATGTCCACGTCCACACCGGTCATACTCCTGGTGGGCTCTGGCAGCCTGACCTCTGCCTCAGCACCCCGTGGGATAGGGATCCCCTCACCTCCCTGCAGGGAGGGCATTGTCAGTGCCCACACGGTGGGTCTAAGACCCCAGCCGGGTCATAGCTGCCCTCAGAACACCCGCACACAGGTTTGGAAGAAGCTCGTTAGTGGCATCACCCTGCACAATTGTCTTGCCTTCCTTTGTTTACAAAGACCCAAAGCAACCTACGTCAGCACAGGATCATGGCCCCGGTGGAAGTAACTTCTCCAGCCTACTCGATGCATTTTTCATAAATGTGACGCTATAGGTGTTTCGTGCTTAGATTTATTCAGCTGTTGACAATGTTTTTGGTTGGAGAAGTGAATGTAATGAGAAGGAGTCTCATCTTGACGTGAAAAAACAGTAAGTTGTTAGAATACAACAGTTTTTCACCTGTGCAGGGTTGATGGTTATTAATCACTTTACTGTCGTAATAAGAGTAATTCAGGACTGTTAGCAACAACGGACGAGTGGACGTGTGCGTGTTCCAGGTCACATGGGATGCTCAGGGGTCAGCAGAACTCAGTTTGGGTGCACAGGCTATCCCAGGCTCATTCTCTCATGCTCGGGAGAACGTTGGGCCCCTGTAGGAGCAGGCGGCGGGGATGGAGCCAGAGGTGGAAACAGATGTGGCACTGACCATCACACTCAGCCGCGGTCACTCGCCGTCCCAGGGTATTGCTCACTGTGCTGCAGAGGGTTCCGGAGGGTCACCAAGGTCTCACCTAAGTTACAAGGTTACTCATTGTTGGCAGTCCCTGCCCACCTGCAGGTGTGTGTGCACCTGAGGAGTCCTCTGTTCACCCGCAGGTGTGTGCATACCTGGGGAGTCTTCTGTTCACCTGCAGGCATGTGCACACCTGGGAGTCCCTGCTCACCTACAGGTATGTGTGCACCTGGGGAGGCCTCTGTTCACCCGCAGGTGTGTGCATACCTGGGGAGGCCTCTGTTCACCCGCAGGTGTGTGCATACCTGGGGAGTCTTCTGTTCACCTGCAGGCATGTGCACACCTGGGAGTCCTTGCTCACCTACAGGTGTGTGTGCACCTGAGGAGGCCTCTGTTCGCCTGCAGGTGTGTGTGCATGACCCGGATCCACTCCCGAGAGGAAAATGGAAAAGTAGCTCTGATCTTCGCTGGGTCCGGCATCCAAGCTATCCCACTTTCTGGAATTCCAGCCCTGTGCTTGCTGGCTCTGCAAAATGACTCTCATGCACCATATGTTTTCCTGCCAGTGGCAAAACGTGGCCTCGGTCTGGGTATTTGCTCACCCCTGTCTGATGTTACAGATGAGCATGTGCTCGCTCGGGCTGCGTCCACAGTTTGTGCAGGGAGGGGTTTCCTCTGCGCGTGGCTGCCCCACTTCCTGGCTCTCAGCGCGCTGCAGACCTGCACGCGTGTTCCGTCTCTGTAGAGCAGCAGCCCAGACTGAGCCCGTGGGTGCTGCTGCCTCTAGGCCGTGCATAAGCCGGGCTTGCCCCACAGGGTTTGGAGCCAGTGGGTCTGGGGCTGTGGGGAGGAGGCCTCCCCCAGGTGAGAATCACCGCATGGTCCCCTTGGACCTGCTCTGGAGTCGGAGGCCCCAGGTGAGGTCCACGGCCATGGGCAGGGCCTGAGGGACTCAGGGACTTGTTGGGGTCCGTCGATTCTCACACTGATCTGACCCATTTTTGTATGTTGGTGTCTTGGCTGGTGTCTCCCCCACTGGAGTGTGAGCCCGCGAAGGCAGGACCTGGTCTTTCTGCTTCCTGGAGGGTGTGGTGCCCACGGGTCCCAAACCCCCGCGAATGAGGGGTGAATGCGTGTGGTGCGCTGGGTTGAAGCCTGTGCCGTGCAGCGTGGCTTGTGCATAACACTGTGAGTTTGTGTTTCTTTGAAGTGGTCCTAACAGCATTTCACAGACAACTCGGGGTTTACACAGCTGAATTCTGGAATTCAGGATTTGTACTGGGAACTTCAGATTACGCCTGGGCACCAATCACTGCCTCTTGACAGAAGAGCCAGTGGCCGGGGGACCTCGTGGGGCATTGGTGGCCATGGAGCCAGGCCGGGTTCTCCTGCCTTGTTTACAGAGCCACCACTGGGGGGCGGCCACCTCGCTGCCTGTGCATGCCGTGTGCTCAGTGTTTACCTGTCCTTCCACTGGGTGCAGCTCACTCTGAAATGAAGCCATTCAGAATAGGTGTTTCCTCTGTGATTTGACAGCCCCAGAGTGTGCCTGTCCCCTCCTCCCCCCGGCTGCCCCACCTCACTCTGCTCCCACCCAAGGCTGAGATGAGCTGCTGAGGCCCCTCACTCTGCCCGGCAGCTCCATTTGCACCTTATTGTTTCTTATTGCTGGAAATTCAGGTTATTCATCAGGGCCAGGAAGCAGCTGCGCCCATTGCGTGTGTGCACGTGCGTGTGCGTATGCGCGTGCACGTCTCGGGCAGGGGAGTGGGCGGGGCCTCCGGGGGCTGTTGGCTCTCGGGACTGATGGTTCCGTTTGGTAACGTGGCTCCCGCCCTTGCCGTCCCTCCACAGCCCCCTGAGCCCGGAGGAGGGGAGGCAGCTGACGGAGGACCTCGCCCGCCTGCTGCACCTGCCGGCCGGTGCCTTAACCTACGCCGGGTAAGTACCTCGGCCGCGCTCGGGCTCGGACGGTTCCTGCGGGGCAGGGCTGGGTGCCCGGGGCTCTCCCGAATGGCGCCAGAGTGGACTGTTGAGGACGGAGGAAAGGCGAACTCCGGTGGGCTTTGGGGGTTGTTCGGTGCAGCTGAGCCTGCGTTTAAATGTACAACGACAGTCGCTGAGGCCAAGGTTCTCACCCTGCGGCACTGGAATCACCTGGAGGCTCTGGAACATTCTGGAGTGCCCAGCCCTGCTGTGAATGAGTGAGAACCTCTGGACAGCCCACACCACAGACGCTCAGTTGACACTTACTCTGCACCTACTGTGCACACAGCCGCATGACTGGCCGTTGGCAAACACTCTGCCCTTTCCCCGGGCGGGAGCTGGCTTTGGGACCTCAGCCACCAACCTGACATGGCACGGCATGTCCCTGGCCTCACTGGAAACCGGGGTTAGAGAGTCGCGGGCGCAGGGGTGCAGCGGGCTGGCGCGTGAGCACACACGAGGGGAAGAGAGGCCTCTTTCCTACATCCCGAAATGTGTGTTGACACTGAGGAAGGGGGTGTGTGTGGGTGACACTTGGAGATGTGCAGAGGGAACCCGAGAGCAGGGTGCTGAGGGCAGAGGCCCTGGGTGCTCCCTGGGGAACGCCTGGGTTTGGAGACGGGTCTGAAAGGCAGATTAGCAAACGCAGAGTGAGACATCGAGGGCTGGAGTCAGAGGCCGGCCTGAGTTGCTCACTCACACGGACGTGGGAACAGGAGTCGCTCCTGCACATCTGTAGATGTCATTCGTTCCCTGTTTGGTCACAGCCAAGGCCCACTGGGCACCTGCTGTAGGTGGCCTTGCCCTAGGAACTGGGTGTTCCTGTGAGACACACGGCCCCTGCCTAAAACTGCCATTTATTGGGAAAAGACAGAAAAGGGTGTGAGCAGGTAGCGTGTCAGGCACTAGAGGACATGAAAGAGGAAGCACCCCAACTACCTGGGGACTGGAAGCTTCTAGAAGTAGACATTTGAAGGGCATGAGGAGGTCTCGTACAGAGAGGAGCAACCCATTTGTGTTCCAGAAACCCTCACTGTGACTCCCCACATGGCACCGGCAGGATGCACAGCCAGGACTTGGAAGGAAATGACCACCTGTGGGCAAAGTCCTAGGGGAAGGGACCCCTGTGTGTTAAGGACCTAAAGGGAGCCTTCCCCACCTGCAGTGCTTGGGGGCACAGCCCAGGTGAGGAGAGCCCCCCAGGTAGAGAAGAGCCACCTGAGCAGCCCATAGCTAGTGACAGGACCCAGAGAAAGTGGATAAAATGAGATGATCTGAGTAGTGCTGAGAAAGAACATGTCCCCTGTGCAACCTAAGGAAGATGGACTGGAAGGCCAGGGACAAGGAGAGACTAGGTGAGTGGGAGGACAGGTGCACGGGGCTGCAGTGGGTGGATGTGCAGAGACCCAGGTGAATGGGAGGACAGGTACATGGGGCTGCAGAGGGTGGATGTGCAGAGACCCAGGTGAGGGGGCTGCAGTGGGTGGATGTGCAGAGACCCAGGTGAGGAGGTGGGCAGGTGCTTGGGACTGTGGTTGATGATGCTCGGGGTGTAAGGGGTGGTTTTTGGAAACCAAGGGCCCTGGGAAGGCAGAGGTTGGGATAGCAGCCTGATGGGTTGTTTGATACACATGTCCGCTTGGGGTACCTGGAGCACTTCTATGGGCTGCTGTTCAGATGGCTCAGGGCACGGAGCGAGGAGATGGAGATGCTGTAATTGTGACATACAATGGACAGCAAGGTCCCAGTTTCTGATGGGATCATGAGATGGAGGGAAAGGAAGAGAAGGGGTGCCAGCGAAGTGGGGTGCGTGCCCCCTTATGTGTATCTGAGAACCACAGAGACAAGTGTGTTGGCACCACCCTGTGTTCCTTTGAGGAAGGTCCCAGGGCAATATTTTGGGTTCTTAGGGAAGCAGTATTAACTCTCAGCAACCATGCAGGACAGACTTCACAGAAGTTGAAAATAAGGGATATTTCCATGACCCAAAAGTGCTAAAAGGTTTCCAGGACCTAAAAATGTTTCTCCCCATTCTCATGGGGAGAGAGGACAGGAAGTCACAGAGCCTGCGTTTATGGCATCAAGGAAAGTGGCTTTTCCCCTCTGGGCCTGAGTTTTGTGTTTCATAAAGTAAAACTATTTATCTACTTGGTCTTTAGCGCTTATCTCAGCTTTAATCTTCTATAAATGTGTGGCCTGGGTTACTGATCAAATAATCTAACATGCACTATGTTGACTTTTGGGGGGATAGTACAGGTCATGTGACAGGTTCATGCCCCACATGTGGTCTCTCCCAGGCAGAGGTGAGTGTGTGGAGAGGGGCTTTGTTCCATCAGACCCTTGGTGAAACTCTTTCCACCAGTGTTACGTGGGTGCCCACATGGCACACCTCACAGAGCTCAGCTGTGTTGGGAAAGGGTTAGAGTTTCTTCTATTGGATGATCCAGTGAAGACTTCTCTGTGGAGCTGGGCATGTTGCTGGGGCGGAGGTGGGGCAGATGATGGGATAGAGTTGAAATATAGTTAGGGTGGAGCTGGAGTGGAGGTGAGGCGGAGGGTGTGGCAGGCAGTGGGGCAAATGGTGAGGTAGATGGTGGGGCGGATGGTAGGATGGGGTTGAGATATAGTTGGGGTGGAGGTGGGCTGGATGGTGGGACAGAAAGTGGGGAGGATGGTGGGGGGTGTTGAGATATAGTTGGGGTGCAGGTGGAGTGGAGGTGGGGCAGATGGGGGCAGATGGTGGGGTAGATAGTGTGGCAGGTGGTGGGATAGATGGTGGGGTGGATGGTAGAGCAGAGGTGGGGTAGATGGTGCGTGGAGGTGAAGTGGATGGTGGGGCAGAGGTGGGGTGGATGGTGCGTGCAGGTCAGATGGATGGTGGGGTGGATGGTGGGGTAGAGGTGGGGCAGAGGTGGGCTGGATGGTGGGGTAGACAGTGGGGTGGATGGTGTATGGAGGTGGGGTGGATAGTGGGGTGGATGATGGGGTGGATGGTGGGGCAGAGGTGGGGTGGATGGTGGGGTGGATGGTGGGACAGAGGTCGGCGGGATGGTGGGGCAGACAGTGGGGTGGATGGTGCGTGCAGATCAGATGGATGGTGGGGTGGATGGTGGGGCAGATGGTGGGGCAGACGGTGGGGTGGATGGTGGGGCAGAGATGGGGTGGATGGTGCATGCAGGTCGGATGGTGGGGCGGATGGTGGGGTGGATGGTGCGTGCAGGTCAGATGGATGGTGGGGCGGATGGTGGGGCAGAGGTGGGCTGGATGGTGGGGCGGATGATGGGGTGGATGGTGCATGGAGGTGGGGTGGATGGTGGGACAGAGGTGGGCAGGATGGTGGAGCAGACGGTGGGGTGGATGGTGGGACAGAGATGGGGTGGATGGTGCGTGCAGGTCATATGGATGGTGGGGCAGACAGTGGGGTGGATGGTGCATGGAGGTGGGGCAGAGGTGGGCTGGATGGTGCATGGAGGTCAGATGGATGGTGGGGTGGATGGTGGGGTGGATGGTGCGTGGAGGTTGAGTGGATGGTGGTGGCTGTTCCTCCAGGCTCCCTCCACTCTTCACAAGGCCCCTCCAGACTCAGTCTCTCTGTTGGCTCCAACTAGCTCCAAGGCCACCCGTTCTGTCCCTAGTGCAGGGCATTCCTCATTCTCGCCATTCCTGGGAAGGCTGCCTGCTGCTGCTCTGCTGTCTCTGTCATGCTCCTTGGCTTGCTCATCTCTCCATAAATCTCTGCCTTCTTGCAGCAGAGCCTTGGCATCCCCGTCATGTTGATTGTGAGGTGTCATTCAGGGCCTTTCTGGGCATCTTCGGGCCTGGGTTCACCTGACCTCTCCTCATCCGCATCCTGACCTCTCTCAGGCCGGGATGCTCCAGCCACTCCAGGCGGGGGTGGTGAGAACGCACAGGCAGGAGACTGCGGAGCGTGGCGCTCTGAGACTCTTCCCTCCGCGTGCTGCCTCAGACCCATCCGTAGGGGCCACAAGGAAGCGTCTCCACGCTGCTGACCACACTGTGGCTGAGCGAGACGGTGTGACCTTAGGGTGTCACTGAGGGCTGTGCGCTGTGCCCTACAGCGGGTTGATGTCCACCCTGGAGCGGGGACCGGGTGCAGAGCGCTGACCAGGTGCAGAGCAGGGCAAGGAAGGAGGGGCTCTAGTCCCCGCCCAGTCTGTCGTCCAGCCAAGAGACCAACAAATAGGAAAGTGCTAGAGAAGCTTCTAGAGTCACAGAATCAGCAGCTGCCAGTGACCTCGGGCATGCGGAGTGCGTCTCAGGTCCAGGGCACTGAGGCTGGCGGGGGCTCTCCCGGCACCCGACGGCGAGAGCCATCTGACATTTAGTCCTGAAGATGCAGTTTGTCTGACAGTGCCTGAGTCTCACCACTGTGTGGCGTCTTCCCAGTTCTTTCCTCTGTGCTGTCATTTTATTTTGAAGAATATTACCTTTTATTTTGAATAAAAATGACCCAGAGATGGGGGAGCGGGCCCAGCCTGGTGTGGGCAATCCCAGGGAGTCCCCTAATGCACGCCTGGGACTCCCCAGAGCAGAGGGGTCCGCGCTGTTCCCTCCCGGGAGCGGAGGCTCGACATCTGCTCCGCGCGGGGACGCCGGCGGCTACAGACGGTTTTGAATTCAGCAGGTGCTTACTAGGCGTCGTGCGCTCCGCTCCCCACGCCGGGGCGGGCACAGCTCCTGCTCCGGGGGAGAGAGGCGGGCAGCGAGCGGCGAGCCGGAGCCCGGTGACCGGTGTGCGAGAGGGAGGGGCAGCTGTCCGGGTGGGGAGAGGACACGCAGGGGACAGGCCCGAAGCTCCGTAGGAGCGTGGCCCCTCCTGAGTGCCGGGGGCGAGTGTACCCGTTTTCTGGTTAATTTGTTAAAAGGTCCTTCCAGCTGCGTGGAGGATGGTTTCGGGGCGTGCGGGGAGGCCGCGATGACTTTGGGACCGGTGTGGTTTCTGGGAGCCGCCGGTTACGCGTCACCTACGCACTCGTGACAGTAAACGCTCCACCCTGAGCGCGGGCAGACCCTGCGTCTCCCAACCGCGCGTGCGCCCCGCGGCGGCCGTGCTCCTGCCTGCCCGTCGGGGCCCTGGATGGTTCTCTGCGAAGCTCCTTCCCAGGCCGCTCGCTGGTCCCTGCCCTTCTCGGGCCGTCTGTGTCTCAGGGACCAAGGCTGCTCCTTGCTGGCTCCGCGGCCTCCTCTCAAGTCCCCCGTCCTGGCTGCGCAGAGTCCGCACCACACCCTGGGTCTTGAGTTACTGTGTGCACGTGTGTGTGTGCGTGTGTGCACACCCGTGGTGGGAGCTGTGCCCTTGGAGCATACAGTCCTTGCCCACGTGTCCTGAGAGCCTCACCCACACACGCCTGGCAAATGCGCCAGCTCGCAGGACTGACGCAGGCGTGGGCGTGCCCCGCCGGAGTCGCAGAGAGGGGCGGGGTCGGCCCGGGCGGGACCTGGGCAGCGCGGACGGGCGGCTCCGCGTCTGAGCGCATGCGCGGAGCTGTGCGTCGTCCCGGGACGGGAGAGGCGGGCAGGCCGTGCGAGCTGCCCTGTCAGATGTCGTCTGTGTTTTTATGGCAGCACTAGTTGTGCCTAATATGTTTTGTTAATGGTTTATAGCTGTCAAATAAATCCCATTATTTCTTATTACATCATTAGAGACCATTAAAGCGGCATTAGCTGCTGCAATCGTGCCAGCAGCCTCGCACGCCGACGGTTATGGCTTCAGAATCCAATCGCGGCCGCCCGGGGCAGTGCTGGTTGGTGCCGGGGCTACTGTCTGCGCTCCTGGGACCAGAGACACCACAGCAATCACTTCTGGGAGCCCCGAGCCCCCCATGGAGCGGGCCCAGGATCGAGTCTCTCCCAGACGGCTCTGGCTGAGCCTCCAAATCAGCCGCGCACACGGGGCGGCAGGCCGAATGCCGTGATCAGTCTCCACGGGCTGTCATGGTACGAGGACGGTTTACTTTCTCATCTGCAGGATCTGCGGGATTGATGAGTTCAGTCTTCTTGTTCCTGGAGACGGCTGCTGGAGCCGCAGCCTTGGGAATTCTCCAGACACTTTTTGTCAGGGCTCCCCGGGCACAGCCGGTCCTTGTGTGTCCTGGCGCTGCCTGGGTCTCCGGTGCCTGTGCCCTACGTCCTCAGGCCCCTGCAGGCGGGAGAGAATCCCTGGGCTTCTCAGGCTTCAGAAAGTGTGTTTTGGCGCCCTGGGGCAGAACCACGTCTCTCTGTGTCAAGGAATTTATGGAGACGTTAACCAGGAGCAGAGCTGGGCTGAAGGATGGGAGCTGCCCTTAGCCTGCTGGGTCCGCCCTGGCGTTCTCTGCAGGACGTGCCCTGCAGAGACTGCGTGTGGGGCGGGCGGGTAATGCCACTGTGGGCCGAGAACCTCCAGCAGTCAACTCAGGAGCCCTGAGGAGGCTCTTGGGAGACAGTGCTTGCATCTCGACTTAGTGTATCCACTACCTGCAGACTCTGGCGCTCCCCGGGACGTTGTCACCTGTGCTACCTGTGTGCAGGGTTTGCTGAGAAGTGGGGACGGGCCTGGTGTCCTGGAGGGAGCCTTTCTTCTTGGAACAGGAGAGCAGGCTCTGAACTCAGTGCCTGTTGGAATGTTGCGGACGACCGCTCAGGTGTGAGTGGTGGCTCCAGGCAGCTGCACATGGCTTTCCTTGGAACAAAGAGTATCAAGGAAACGTTACAATATGTCAAAACAGCCCCAGTCCTACTTTTAGACAAAGGTGAGACAGCAGGGTAGAGCCACTGTGTGTTCGTAGACCTGCTGGGAGAAATGTCGCCATTTCTCATTTTAGGTAACCCCCTGCTTTGGTCAAAGGTATCAGTATGCAAGGTGTTGATCAAGCTTCTTTTCCTAGTGTGAGATGGTGTCACGGCCCTCCCGAGCCTTGGTTTCCCCACCTGCCATAGGGGAGTGTGCGGCGTGGACCCCACTCTCGGAGGCCCCGCACCTGCCTCATGTTCTGCTGTTGCCACCCTGAAACTCTAAAAATCCTTCAGCAAAGGGCCCACGGGTGATGGAGCTGGCCCTCGGGCTTGGGGCAGGGTCATAGCATCCACGCGACCATCCACAGCAAGGGACTCAGCGCTGGAGTTGTCTGCAGTCCACGTCTGCTGCGTGGCTGCGTTGTTGTTAGAAAAAGACAGCTGTAAGTTCTACTCCTAACGCATACAGACTGGCAGGAATAACCCACTCCGTTCTTTTTTCTAGACTTCTAAGTGAAGCCTTGAGTAAACACCGGCACTGCATATTGGGCCGGGGAGCCCAGTGCTTAGTAGTTCCTGACGTTCTCTTGTGAGAACACGTGTGTCTGTGAGGGTCGTGGCTTCAGCTTCCCTGGTGAGCTGTGAGCTCCTGGAAGGCAGGGCCAGGTCTGAACTGCTCAGTGGTTATCTTCAGATACACTGTGCATGGATCATAGTGTACACACGTGTATACGTGCGTGGGTCATACTGTACACATTGTGTATACAGGTATGGATCAGAGGGGCGTCTGACCCAGAACAGGGGCTCCATGTTTGTTGAGTGAATGCGTGAGTGAGTGAACAAATGAATTTGCTCTGGACTCAAAGGCACGTGGGTTTGCATCTGTTTCTCTCTGATCCTGTGAGACGCAGGGCGGGTTCCCCAAGCCCCCGGCCTTGTTTGCTGGTCTGTGGAGACAGGATGGTGACGTTGACATCGTCACGAGTGCAGGTACCAGACTCTGAATAAGGGGTGATTTCTGTGAATGAGATGCCATCAAAATGATAAAATGTTGTTGAAACCGAGAAACCTGTAAACACATGAAAAGGTTGGATTTACAGGGAAATAAAACAATGTTGTGGTAAAATGCACGTTCGTTTATGACCTGTGGGGTCAATGCTGGATGTCCCTGCCCAGCGCTGTTGTATTTTTCTCACCAGAGCGAAGCAAAAATCACCTTTCACTCTTCCAGTTTGTCTCTTGTTTCCGAGGCAGTGCTGCTGTGCTGGTTCCAGCAAGGCCGGGGCAGGCGGGCCGGGGCACGTTACTCGGACCCGTCTCCCATGGGGAGTGCCCCACGGGGCTGGATTCGACCCCCGCAGCAGGGCTGCGGTGCAGGGAGGGGAGCCTGGAACTGCCACCGATGCTGGCCCACGAGTGTGTGTGACACGACCTCAGGGTGAGGACCCCGGTCCAATCCCAGGAGAAGGAAGTTCCCGCTTTCTGCCTTTGCTGGTTGTTGCCCTGCAGCACGGGATGGCCATGGGCCCAAACCTCTGAGGTTTCAAGGAAATGCCTTAGTCCTAGTTCTTAGGTGAGCACACTTATTTGTAAATGTTTGTCACTAACAATTCAGTCATTTATTTGTTTAATTCGTTAATCTTTAAGCAGCGTGAGAGTCAGACTGTGTCATGGAAAACACAGCTTAGTGGCCCGAGATCCGCAGGAGTGGAGGGCTCTCTGCTGTGCCCAGGGATGAGTCCGCGTCAGCGCCATGGAACAGAAGGCTCCTGGGACTGGTCACGTTGCCTGGCAGCTGTGACAGGAAAACAGACTGCCGCAGAGTTAAAACTAAGAAAGTGCTTTCAAAGTTCAAAGGCAAAGCACAAATATTGAATAATCTGTTTTCTTCCAAATACTCCATGAGAAGAGTACAGGCAAGACAATCCCTGACACAAAAAGGAATTCCCAAATTGCACGTAATCTCAAAGGAATTGCAAATAAGATACAATCTGCACAGGGGTGCACTTGCTCATCCCTTTAAGAAGACAGAGTGTAGTCAGTGATCACGTTTCTGCTAAGGGTAGTTCCGTTCTGTTATCTTGCAGCAACTTGGTGAGTCTCATTTTCCTGCCACGTTAAAACAGGAACTGGTTCTCTGTCCTTCCTCCTCTGTAAGCCCTCAGGTTGGATGTTCTGGACACCCACTGCCTAGTGTCTGGGAGGCAGGGTATGCAGCTATGCAGAAATGTGGTAATGGGGCATATGGTTTAGGAATGCAAGCATGCAGCATGCTGCCCACGTGGGGTTCCAGGATGCCATGGCCCTTGTGTCTGCTCTGCAATCTGACTTAGCTGGCACGAGGCTTGCAGAGAGGATTCTGCAGCAGCCAGATGTAAACTCTTTTTTCTACTGGTTTTTGGTTAGCAGCTGCGATTAGCCCTGCACAGACTGTGGGCTTCACCAGTGAGGGACGTGCAGCGAAGGAAACCGGGAAGGTGAGAGATGCTCAGAAGCAAGTCCAGGAGAGAGCGTGAGTGGCGCGGGTCCGGCCCAGGCAAAGTTAGTAAAGGACACTGGCCAGTGCTCCAGTGTCGATTTTATGATTTCATAGTGTTTTACTAAAAGCTCTCAACTGAGGATCGAGAAATCATCATTCCCGTGGTGGCACTGATGTTAAAACTGGACTATTTGGAGCTAGGAGCTAGACTCCATGCGTTTTGTTTATTCACCTGTAAAACAAGGGCATTTCCAGACGAGCTGCTCCAGGTCTGAATCACGTGACTGTGCTGTTTAGCACCACCCCGCACACTCTCAGCGCATCTCACTCCAGGCCAGCTGCAGTGTGGGTGCCGTGTGTGACCCCGAGTGCCTCTGCCTGAGCGCTGGCTGAGGGGTCAGATGTAGAACACGTGTCCGCTGTAAAGGATGCCCTGCCCTTACTCGGACTCAAATCCATATTCAGCTGACACAGGAAGTCTCCTAAGTCATTCTGATTTTGTTTGGTAACACTGAGACCTCTATTAGCACTTTGTTTCTCTTAAATTAATACTAAATAAGGAACTGAATGAGCAATTCACGAAATATCTATCCCACAAGATGAGAAAAGTTAATGTAGAATGATTTTTAAGCCATAGATGGTGTTTTGAGAAAATGTCTCAGTATGTTTGCATTGATATAGGCAATATAAACATACCTATTTCTCTTATCCATCCATCCACCCACCTACCCATCCATCCATCATCTACCGTCATCCATCCATCCATCCACCCATCCACCTACCCACCCATCTACCCATCTATCCACCCAACCATCCATGCATCCACCCACCCATCCACCAATCCATCTATCCCTCCATCTTCCATTCATCCATCCATCCATCCATCCATCATCCATTCATTCACCTACCTGCCCATCCGTCCATCTACCCACCCATCTACCCATCCATCTATCCATCATCCATCCACCCATCTACTCACCTACCCATCCATCCATCGTCCATCTACCCATCTATCCACCCAACCATCCACCCATTCACCCTCCCTTCATCATCCATCCATCCACCTACCTACCTATCCATTCATCTACCCATCCATCTACCCATCCATCTATCCATCCATCATCCATCTACCCACTTATCCATCCACCCATCTATCCACCCAACCATCCATCCACCCATTTATCCATCCAACCATCCATCCACCCAATCATCCACCCAACCATTCGTCCACCCATCCACCCATGCATCCATCCACCCATCCCTCCACCCATCCCTCCATCCTCCATCCATTATTCATCCATCCTTCACCCATCCACCCACCCACCCATTCACCCATCATCCATCCACCATCTATCCATGCATCAACCCATCTATCCATCTATTCATCCACCCATCTACCCATCCATCCATCATCATCCACCCATCCATCCAGTTATTGGGCTTCACCCAGAATCCAGGTATCAAACAGACAAAGCACAGGTCAGTCTGTGAAGCCAAAAGAGAACATGCTGGTAAAAACAAACAAATAAACAAAGAAACCCGAAAAACTAGTCTACAAAAATTTTTCTTTTTCATTTCTAAACAACTTTCAAGAAAGTTCACCAGTTGAAAAGAGAAACATTTATGTTAGTTATGAAGCTTTAGCATTAAATGATTAACTTTAAAACTACCAGTTTTTGCCACATATGCATTGGCTATCTTTTTTTAATCCACAAAAAGTCAAGGAAATCCTAGTACCTGAGGCCTGTCTTTATTTAAACTGACTACAGAGCCGTTAATATCTGTTTCGGCGGCATCTGTAAGGAAAACTGCAGTCATACGTGTTACAGTCATTGAAAACCTTAAAGGCTGATCTGATACAAATGATCTTGTTTTATGTGTAACGCATTATTATCTAGAAATAACAACTCCCACATTAGCCAAACTAAGTCGGAGCCCTCAATTGATAGGAATTTTACATTGTTCTATGTTTTAGAAATGGTTTTAAATAAGAAAAAGAGGTTTCATCAGAGATTTGTTGTCTGCTCCACCCTCAACCCGACCACAGTCTGAGCACAGACTGAGCTCAGTGTCTTGACAATTCCTGGGTGTCCTGCAATGGAGATTAACGCTCAGAAAATGACCTCGAGGTACATGATTGTTACGAAGACTCACGTGTCCGTACACTGATATTGTAAAGTCAGAGCGTTATATGTATTTTTAAATTATTTCAATGATAAAAGTAGGGGAAAAGATTTCTAAATAGTCCTCAGTTTAAAAAAAGACCACTGAAGCAGAACTTTTACCCCAACATCCTGGTTAATGGAGGGTTTGTTTGTTTCATAAGCCTTAAGTGATAGGGTGGGAATATTTTAGCAAACAAGCAATATATCAATATGAAATGCTAGAAGTTACTTCTGTTCTTTGTTAGCATGTTTTATGACCGCAAAAAAGAGAAGGAGCAACTATCGATGTGGGGTAGGATGTCACGTGGGGCCACTGGGTGACGCAGCGCTCAGTAACAGTTGGGGCAGCGTCTAGAACAGAGACGACTGTGGCTGGAACCACAGTGATGAGTTAATCTCACCTGTGCACACGGGTGCGCTTTGCTTGTACTGGTTACAGGTGGGTTTAAATCAGTGCATTCTGCAAAATCTCAGGGATATACCTTTCCATGTATTTCCAGCCTGGTTGGGAATTGACTCCTAACAATAAGTAGCTTTTGTCTCTCCTAATACATTCTCCATAAGGAGCCATGTCATAGCACTTTTAAAGTATCACGTGCTCTGAGATATTCTAGGCTGAATACTCCCTCTTTCACTAGGGTAAGGGGGTTTGCACTGGATTTGTGGGTTCTGCTTTTTGGCATTTCTTGCACTGTAAACAGGAGTCACCTCTCCCAAGGAGTGAATTTCCCTGTTAGAAAGCAGACGGCCCCCCCCAGCAACAGGGACTCAGAAATGACACAGGTGTTCTCACCTCTGAAGCTCCTCGCTGTAAGTGCCTTTGACATGCGCGTCGGAACTGCCCTCTGTGGTCTGCGCTGTGTGACCCTTTGCACACTGATTGTACAAGCTGCATCCCAGCGTCACAGGGTTGGGAAGGAACGAGCCCGTCTACCCCTTGTATCAACCACGGCGTTCCCCAGGGGAGCAGCCGGTACAGTGTGCAGGAGCCACGTGAACCTGTGCAAGGTGGGCTGATCTAGAGGGTGGATTTTAATAGAATTCAGAGGGGGAGCAGCACGTTGTGCATTGATTAGAGCACAGATGAATAGCTTCAGTCTGGAGGGAAATCCTGGAACCTGTCAATCACCTGCAAGGTGCGCCTGACCGTCCCTACTTCATAGGTTAACAACGTAACGTGCTGAAATCACCCAGCAAGGAAGTGGCAGTTACACCTGGACCGTCGGCCTCTTGAGTGCCAGTGCTCGTGTTTTCTCCGTGACATTAAATTGTAACGTGAAGAAAATAACGAGGCCATCAATGCATGTGAAAACGCTTCGACACGGACGCTAGGAAATAGTCAATCCTCACCATTCCATATTTGCGAATTCATCTGTAACCGCAGGTCAGGACTCACGCCATGACCTGTTGCTGGGCACGCATGAAGGCAAACAGCGCGAGCTGCCCGGTGTGCAGGTCCTCAGGGGAGGCCGAGCAGGGCAATGCTCCGCCCTCTCGTTCCAGCTCTTACACTGCAAGCAAGGTCCCTGTCAGGGTCTTGTCAGTGCCACGTTTTCACGTTTCTGTGCCTTTTGTTGGTGGTTCTGCCCCCCCGCAGTGCTGAAGTGCTGTCTCGTGTTCCTGTGCACAAGGGGCTGTGATGCGCGTTATGGAGGAAACGTCACGTAAGTGAGCTTCACGTGGGCGTGACTTCAGCATTGACAACTCAGCAACATACATTAACACTAAATGAGGTGTCTTTAAATAGAAACACACGTAAAACAGGGTTATGTGTTGTGGCCAGAAGCTCCAAGGAGTCTGACCTGTGTTCCCCCAGGAGCGGCGGTCGGCGCTCGCCCCTGCCTCCTGTGACCTCAAGTGACTCGACTTGTCCTCAGCACGCTTTCAGTGATTGCCAGTTGAAGAGGATTGAAACTCTGAAAGTTGAATATCAAAATTAGTGCCTTTTTTTTTCCCCAGTTAAACCTAGATATTTTCTTATAACTTAATGTTCAGCTTTCACTGTGTCTGTTTCAATCATTTCTTCCTAATCTAAATGCCAGTTCTTTGTGCCGTGCGGCTTTAACTTAAGTCGAGCTGGGACTGTGTCGTGCTGTGTGCGACAGACTCCAGTATTTATCACGAAGGGACATTCTCACAGAAAACCAACCTGCTCTCCTCCCTGCGAGCTCTAACATCAGGGGCCTATACCTGCTTCTAAGAGACTGTGCAAGGCTCTTGGCATCTCTGTTTTACTTTTTATTTTCTACTTAAACACGGAAATTCCCCTTTCTATGCTAGCAATATGCATGTGGGATTTATTCCATTTCCCCCAAACTTAGAAAGCACCAGAAAGCTAACAAGATGGGAAAGGCAGCCGAGGCCGTGTGGCCCTGGCAGGAGGGGTGGGACGTGCCACGACCCTGCTCAGGTGGACCAGGGGACCGTCCGCAGGTGTCGGGAACCAGTTCCCGGCAAATCTGTCCAGAGCTGGCAAACCCCGCAGGTCGGCTCAGGAGGCCCCGTTTACCGCCTGGCTGTGGGCAGGAGCGGGGGTGGGTTACGCACGGTGGGCAAGGGGGGGCCCAGACGGGGTTTTTCTTGGAAACCGGACTGAAGCAGTCTGGACGCCTGTCTCCACGGTGAGTGTGGCCGCCCCGAGGGCAGGCAGCCCGGGTTTTCTCACGTGAGGAAGGGTCTCTGCACGCAGCCCACACGTCTGGGAAATGAGATGGGGTCTGAGATTAAGGCCCAAGGTCCCCATGACCTGCTGACTGTGCCCGGAGGTCAGCAGTCCCACCCCGGACCCCGAGGTCAGGTGAGCGTCCTTGGCCTCTAGAGCCCTCTGGCACCCTGGTAATGGCCGGGTGTGGTCTCGAGGACTGTGATGCGAATGTCGCCCTTCTCCCAGCGCTTGAGCCTTGGGGGTGAGGAGCAGGGGGTCGGGGGTGAGAAGGGGGGTCCAGGGGTGAGGAGAAGGGGTGCTGGGGGTGAGGAGAAGGGGGGCTGGGGGTGAGGAGAAGGGGGGTCGGGGGGTGAGGAGAAGGGGGGTCGGGGGGTGAGGAGAAGGGGGTCGGGGTGAGGAGAAGGGGGGGTCCCGGGGGGTGAGGAGAAGGGGGGGTCAGGGGGTGAGGAGAAGGGGGGTCGGGGGGGTGAGGAGAAGGGGGGTCGGGGGGTGAGGAGAAGGGGGGTCGGGGGGTGAGGAGAAGGGGGTCGGGGTGAGGAGAAGGGGGGTCGGGGGTGAGAAGGGGGCCAGCCCAGGTTTTCCTGTGGATCCTGGGGGCTGGGTGACCAGTGGATGGCTGAGCTTATGCCCCTCACAGGGGTGATGTCACCTCCCAGGGGGCAGAAATCCTGGGTGACAATGGTCTGTTGTCCCCAAAGTGCTGTGCACGTAAGCAGATACATAGTATACACGAGGCCTTAAAATTTCATGGATGGAAACTATTAAGTTTGGTCCAAAAGTAATTGCGATTTCGGACCCTGACTTTTTTTAATTAAAAAAAATGTTTTGTGTGTGCCTGTGTGTGTGTCCACGTGAGTATGAGTGTGCCTGTGTGTTTATGTTTTGGGGGAGGCTGTTTTCCTGGCAAGACAACGAAGAGGTGGTCTGCTGTTTTGAGTCCCCTGAGGGGCCATAATTTGAGGGAACTTGCTGGAATCCAACAAGGAAGATGAGAATGACCTTTGTGTGTGTTTGGTGGGGGGGACTTCTCAATGTAAAGGTAGGAAAACCTTAGGTCCTAACCCTTGTAGGCCAACTAGAATTAGTAAAACATTTAAAAATAAGTAGTCGAGAGTACTTACCTGTCCAGGAACTGAAATAAGATGTTTTCTTTGTTTGTTTGTTTGTTTTTCATTTTTATTTCAGCATATTACGGGGTACAAATGTTAAGGTTACGTACATTGTCCTTGCCCCACCTGAGTCGGAGCTTCAAGCGTGTCCATCCCCCAGACGGTGCACACCGCACCCATTAGGTGTGAATATACCATCCCCTCCTCCCCGCTCCACCTGCCCGACACCCAGTGAATGTTACTACTGTGTGTGCACTTAAGTGTGGATCAGTTATAACCAATTTGATGCTGAGTACATGTGGTGCACCCCTTGTATTATCCTGGCTAGAGCTGGAACCCATTCTGCTAAGTGAAGTATCGCAAGAATGGAGCCTGACTTTTAAAACATTATAACTAGGCTCGAACACATCTTTATTAATCAAAATAGGCACCAGTACAATCAACACATTTTTGCCAACTAGAAATAAGTTTGTTTATTCCTGTACCATAAAGATCTGTGCTTTGGGATTCCTCAAACTCTTGGAAAGATTTTCTGCATCCTGCTGGCTGTGGAAGCATTTTCCCTGCAAATGGTTGTCGAGATGCTTGAAGAAGGGGTAGTCGGTTGGTGAGAGGTCAGGTGAATATAGCAGATGAGGCAAAACTTCATAGCCCAATTCATTCAACTTCTGAAGCGTTGGTTGTGTGACGTGCGGTCGGGCGTTGTTGTGGAGAAGGATTGGGCCCTTTCTGTTGACCGATGCCGGCTGCAGGTGTTGCGGTTTTTGGTGCATCTCATCGATTTGCCGAGCAGACTTCTCAGATGTGATCGTTTCTCCGGGATTCAGAAAGCTGTAGTGGATCAGACCGGCAGCAGCCGGCTTTGGGAAGTGCTTTGGAGCTGCTTCTCTGTCCAGCCACTGAGCTGGTCATTGCTGGTTGTCGTATAAAATCCACTTTTCATTGCACGTCACAATCCAATCGAGAAATGGTTCGTTGTTGTGTACAATAAGAGAAAATGATGCTTCAAAACGACTATTTTTTCGATTTTCGGTCAGCTCATGAGCACCCGCTCATCAAGCTTTTTCACCTTTCCACTTTGCTTCAAATGCCGACGGACCGTAGAATGGTAGAAGTCGAGTTCTTCGGCAACTTCTCGTGTAGTTGTGGGAGGATCAGCTTTGATGATTGCTCTCAGTTGGTCGTTGTCAACTTCCGGTGGCCGGACACTGCATGTACTCACTGGACTGGTGGCCTTTGCCCTAGTGTATCTGGGTGTCTGGGAGAAGCGACCTCCGTGGGAGCCCCAGGCTACAGCGGGGGCTGCTTGGTCTGAATTCTGGGGGCGTCTCCTGATGAGCCTGAGTGGCCGAAGCTACACTGGCCCCGCGTTAGCGTACCCTCAAAGGGGGACACCCCGTGCCAGGAAGTCGCCTCACTTTGTGTTCAGATACTGAACGTGGAGGGGGGAAAAACAAAAAGGGAAAGTAGCAGAAATGGCGGGAAGACGCTCAGCTACTCGGGATATATTCCTCCCGCCGGGGCCGCTGCTCACTTCAAGTCCTTGTCTCCTCCCCGGGGCGGGAGCCGTCTGGAACGACAGATGTGCAGCCGTGCGCTGGGCGCCCCGTGCCACGTGGTCACCAGGGTGACAACGTCACTTGTTCTCGCGTTCCCTGTGTGTTCTCCGTGGCGGCCTCATCCTGTCGTGGGGCTGCTCCACGCACAGTCTGCGAGTGCTCACCGTCTTGGCGTGAGTCCACGCAGCATCTCGATGTGAGCCCCACGCAGCCTGGGCCTGCGCCAGTGGGCTGTGCCCTGTGTCCACGCCTGTGACCGGGAGCCCGTCCCCGCTGCTGTCCTGGGTGGGGCTGTGCTCTGGAGGCAACTGGCAGCGTCTCTTCCGGGCACCCTGGTCACAGTTCGGGGTGTCCCGGCATTTTCCAGGCCTCTTTCCTGCTGCAGGTGTTGCCTGAGCCTCTGCTGTCCCCGCGCTGTGCCTGGGGTGGCCCTCGGGCACCAACACCGCACACAGAGCAGGCACTGTCCCTGCTCCTGGAATTCTTTTCCACGTGTGTGCACCGGAGCCTGCACCTGCTCCTCCCCGGCAGTCCATGGGATCCGGCAGCTGGAGCGTCAGGAGGAGGAGCGGGTGAAGGGCCCCCGCTGGGAACGTCGCTCTGAGGGACTCAGACTGTCACCCGCAGATGGTGTCTGGGCCGCGGGGAGCATGTGCACACAGGCCGTCCACGGGCCACCGCCGGGGTCCCTGTTGACCTTCCCTTTCCTGTCTGGAAGGGAGGCCCCGTGTCCACCTCAGAGATGGGGAGGACGTAGCCTTAGAGGGCTGGGGCGTGGCGCAGCCTCCCGGTCCCTCCTGCACAGACCCTGTAGTTACCTGACTCCTGCGAGGAGAACAAAGGAGAAAGGGTGACAATTTGCAGCCTGTTGCAAATGCTTGTGAGAAGAGATGGCTTTATGGTTGAAGGCAACGTTATGGAAATAAAAATACAGCAGAACTGTCGTCCGCTGGGGTGGGGGTTGTCTGTGGATTCCAAGCAGCACGTTTAGCAGCTGGTGCAGTTTGCGTAGGGAGTGTCCTCTGCGTAGCCTGTTAAGTCTCATATGTCGAAGTCCCCAAATGTCATTTCCTGGTATTGCATCAGACATATTCCTGTGTATATATAGTAGTGGCAAGAAGGTATTTCTTGTCCTGGTGGGTGTGTGGCCTGCCCCTGGCTGGACGGGGCCGCTCTCGGGAGGGAGACACTTCCAACCACACGTCATTCAGGGCTCTGGGGAAGCTGTCTCCACCCCGCTGTTTGCAAACAACCCTGTATCAGAAGCACCAGAGTTTATTGCAAAATAAAGACAAATAGACTTAAAATTAGCTCCAGGAATCATAAGACTAAAGAAGAAGGGGAACGGTCCCTTTCTGACAGCTGCTGTAAGGCGTCGTGCGTCCCTGCCGTGGGCTGTGGCCTCCCTTGCGTGGCACTTGCTCCTGTGGAGGTCGAGTCCCCCCTTGGGGACTCTTGCAAATGTTCGTCAGATCCATTCTCGCTTTGTCTGGGGGTCTGCTGCTTCCAGGCTGTGGCCCACAGGTGCTGCGGTCCCTGGCGTCTGCCTGCGGAGTGCTTGTCTGAGGCAGCCTCAGCGAGGAAGCCCACGTCCCCTGTGGTCCTGGCTCTGGGTCCGGGGCAGGTGGGATGGCAGTGGGGTTTGTGGCAAGGAGAGCTGGGTGGTTGGCGGGGGCGAGACCATGGTCCCTGCCCTCAGCTTCCCCCCTTCTGTCCCCAGGGCACTGCCTGACAGCAAGGTCACCATCCAGGTGGCTTTACGTGCACTTTGTGGCAGGAAAACAGAGTCCCTGGCCAGAACTGTCCAGGATGACCTGTGGGCCATGTCCCCTTTACAGCTGAGTAAACTGAGGCCTAGCGAGGCCACAAGGCCTAGCAGCAGCTCAGAACCTCTGACTCTCCAGAATTAGACTTACAGCACTTCGGTACAAAGACTTTCGTGCACCCATGCCAGGGCAGCAGGCGTGGGCGTCGGGAAGAGCACAGACACATTCAGGGTACGGCGGTTATGCAGCTGGGGCCAAACTGCTGCCTTTCGGGAAAGAGGGTGGACACGAGAATTTCCCAGGAGTTTCAGCAGAGCCTGGCGACTGCCTGGCTGTTTCCGCGTGAGGAACCCGAAGGGAGTGTCTGTGAGGTGGGAACCCGGCTTGCGCCTCGGAGCAGGAGCCGATTCAAGGGGGAGCTGAGTGCTCAGCCCAGGGTGAGGCCGGGACTCGTGTGCAAAAGGTCCTACGGTGGCGTGGGGGGGGCAGCCACGCCTCCCCGTGGCGACACACGCGTGTGCCAGAGGGTCACACAGCGAGCTAGCTGGCCAGGGAGGGAGTGCAGTGCCCCCGGCTGGGACTGAGGTCCCACGAGCAGGGACGACACTGGAATCTGCAAGGGCGTCGGGTTGCGGGAAGAAGACTCAGGTCTGAAGTCCACAGGCCCGAGGCGTGGTCAGGCCCCTCCGATGCACTTGTGGAGGGAGGACTCGGCATGGAGGAGGCGGCGGGTTTCAGCTGGGGCGTTTTCTGCCACGCCAGCGCCGTTGCTGCACCTGGCGAGGGTGAGGGCCGGGTGGGGACCTCGAGGACCAGGGCTGGGTGGTGCCCACGGTGGGGTTGGACGGCTCAGAGGGGAGCACGGGCAGGTCCCAGAACCAAGAGCCACGTCCTCAGCTGCCCTCTCCCACCAGAGGCGGCCCTACTCCCGTTGCTTGCATGTTGGGGGGTCGCCCCCAGAAGGTACTTGCAGGCCCATCCCGTGGGAGCCGTCCGTGGCTGTCTGTGGACGTGGGTCTGTCTGTCTTTACAAACGACCCGGAGCCCCTGATCCGTCTTGGGGTCGCCGTGGGCAGATGTCGAGTTCCCACAGCACATGGGGCTTCGGACGAACCGAATGGTTGAAAGTGATGTATTTTTTCAAACTTGTGTACGAAACAGGATTTAAAAGCTTCAAACAATTTTGATTGTGTAGCAGTTCCCTGCCAGTCATTCTCATACAGAACGGTTATTAATGACTGCGGTAGGTTTCTAGATGGTTCCTGTCAAGAGAATCTAAGCAGCCCCCGTCCTTCCCTCTGCTCTGCTCTCCCGCTGCCCCGGGAACCAGCGCTGGAGTCTGTTTCCACAGCAGCTTCTCTTTCTCTGGCGAGAGCTCAGAGAGCTGGTGGGCCATCGGGGTTGATGTGAGTGTTCTGGTGACGAGGGACACCCCGTGGCAGCGTGTTCCAGAAAAGCGCAGCCTGTGACGGAGCGACGGGGAGATGTGACGACGGGTCTCGTTGTCAGAGAAACCAGCACCGGCAGGGGCCACCCCTGCGTAGACCCTGGCCTGGGTGCATGTGTGTTCGTGAACGTCCATGTCTCCGTGTGACGCAGAGAGGCACCGTATGTTGGCTCAGTCACGACTCATGTTTAAATAATCTCTTCCAGTGTCCTGGGACCGGCAGTGACCTTCAGGGTTGGCACCAACGCCCGGAATGTGACGACTGCAGACGTCGCAAAGGCCGCAGGTAAGGCTGTTTCCACACACGCGCCACACGCACGCTCACGCGCACACGCCCCGCCGTCAGGGCAGAGACACGGGTGGTCTGGGACAACCCAGAAGAGAGTCCGCAGCCTCCCGAGAGCTGGTGTTTAGCAGCGGAGGCCGGGAGGGGACGCCGAGGGTGACGTCACAGCCCGTGGGCACCCGGGGCCTTGCTGTGTGGAGCGGGCCTGGGCCGCCGCGACGCGTGTGCCTGGCTTCAGGTGGGAGGCGGAGACACGGGCTGTGATTGATGGAGAAAAGGTCTGGCTCTGGGACACGCAAGGATTCGGTGTCTGTGGCAGCCCCGGTGTGGGCAGGGCAGGAGCGACTTTGCTCTGAGGTTCCCATCTCCACGAGGCGGGAGCAGGGCTGGCCCTTCTTCCCACGTCCCTGGCAGGGGTCCCGCACGCGGCCGGAGGGTTTGCGTGAAGTGGAGCACGTTCTGGATGGTTTTGCCACGTAGGCCCCGGGTCTCTGCGCATCCGCACACGTCTGTGAGACTGTCCCTGATAGAGCTGGTGACCGTGTCACGTGACGGGGGATGTCCTGGCGTGAAAACGTGAAGCTCTGCTGCCCGGGGACGCGAGGAGCACGGTGGGCTGGTGGATGCAGGTTTTGCATTTTTCTAAACCTGATGGCTCTTTTTTTAGCTTATTGAAAACTCTCATAAAGTGTGTTGTCCGGTTCTTGTTACGAGGCAGGAAGACTGAGCAGTGCGCCTTACCAGGGGTGAGGGGGCCTTGGCATGACGGTTGTTGGGACTTGGGGTGACTTGGTGGTGGGACGCTTTGCAGGAGACACAGCGGAAGGTGCCGACCCCAGACAAGGAAGAAAACGGCTGTTGTAGCCAATCCTCTATGTGGCTAAATATGTTATTTTTTTTACTGAAATTTATGTCTTTTTTTCCCCAATATGAAATGCAGCAAAATATCCTGGTTGATTCAGAGACTTGGGTGCCTGGTTCTCGCTGACCGAGGCTTCACTGTGCCAGTGTCCTGTTAGCCTGGGGTGTCTGCGTCCGGTGACAGAACACAGGCAACGGAGCAGCTGCCGCACCGTGGGATGTGGTAAATCGCTGGCCCTGGCTCTTCTGGTGGCTGTTGGTTGTGCGTCTGGGATGTCTTTGTGTCTCCAGTAGCTCTTACTTGCCAAAGGCAGTGACTTTGGGGTCTGAGAATTTTGAGTTAAAATAGAATTCTTTGCAGAGTTGAACCGAACTCCCGAGACCCGCCAGAGCCAGGCTGTGCAGACTGAATCCCGGCTTTGCTGCGTGTCAGGGCGTGTGGGGCTGGGCGTGACGTGGCCAGGTGGCCCAGCCTCCCTGCCTCAGCTGAGGGTCCAGTGTGGTCCCAGCAAGGATGTCGGGGGCTTCGTTCTAAACGCTGCGCTGCCCGCCGGGGAGGGAGGGGCGTGTCGGCGTGAGTGCCTTCGACCCTCGTGGGCCACGGGCTCTCTCTGTCCCTCAGCGGCATCCAATGTCCTTGTGCCGGTTCTTCAACGTAAGGGACAGCTGGACATACTTACGACCAAGTCGGCGATGAGAGTTCTACGCAGGAAGGTGCTGACAGACGGCGCCACCGTTGGCGATTCCGGCATGGGGAGTGATTCCTCTGGTGTTAGAAGTGCCGGAGCTCCAGGGTGCTGTGCCTGGAACGCAGCGGAACACAGCACAGCCTTTTTCTGATCTTGACGGTGCACTCACACACAGTGGCCATTAATTCATCGTGTTGCCTTCTAGAAAAAACGAGGTTGATTATTTGAAACCTAGTTTCTCGGTCATTTCAAGAATGTGCATGCTATGTGCCAAAGTGCTGTGTGCAAGGGGCGAATCCCACATGAAGTGTGTGTTGACTGTCGTATCAGCAGTTTTCCAAGTACTTGAATTTGCAAACCGGCACAACTGCATTTATACTGACCGCTGTGGCTGTGCACGCCAGGTTTCTGGTTGCATGTGTTGCAGAATTGCTAACACACATGCATAATTTTAACAAATTAGTTCCTTTTATATTTTGGACATTTCCGTGGTGTTATGAATGCACCTGGTGCTATTTAGGGAAGGGGGTTATGACATGTAAGTTTGTGACCGTAAGGACAGTATAGTCAGGTGCAGAAATGCCCATGCGTCGCGGCACGGCCCAGTCTGCCGGGGAGAGCGGTCAGCGCCACGACAAGGGAGCCTCCCACCGAGCACAGCGTCCAGAGAAGGGACCTACCCTTGACGAGGAAGAATCTGGAACTCAGAAGGAATTTCTTGTGGTTTCTTGTTGTAAACATGACGTGGGGCTTTAGTAGTGTCTCACAAGTGCCCTGATGTTGCTGTTGTGGCAGAGGAGTCTCGGAAAGGGTGCGGTGACGTTGGCCCTGCACGTGGCCGGCACACAGAGGGACCAGGAACAGGACGCGCTGCCCGAAAACCCAACGACTGTGTGTTTGGCTCCCGCAAGGGGCACATCTCATAAATGGGACATGGGAAGCACGTCTGGGAAGTGGACGGCACGTCTGGGAAGTGGATGGCACATCTGGGAAGTGGACGCCACGTCTGGGAAGTGGACGGCATGTCTGGGAAGTGGGCACCGCGTCTGGGAAGTGGACACCGCGTCTGGGAAGTGGACGGTGCATCTGGGAAGTGGACGCCGTGTCTGGGAAGTGGATGTTGCATCTGGGAAGTGGACGGCGTGTCTGGGAAGTGGACGCCGTGTCTGGGAAGTGGACACCGCGTCTGGGAAGTGGACGCCGTGTCTGGGAAGTGGACACCGTGTCTGGGAAGTGGACACCGCGTCTGGGAAGTGGGCACCGCGTCTGGGAAGTGGACACCGCGTCTGGGAAGTGGACGGCGTGTCTGGGAAGTGGACGCCGTGTCTGGGAAGTGGACACCGCGTCTGGGAAGTGGACACCGTGTCTGGGAAGTGGACACCGCGTCTGGGAAGTGGACACCGCGTCTGGGAAGTGGGCACCGCGTCTGGGAAGTGGACACCGCGTCTGGGAAGTGGACGCCGTGTCTGGGAAGTGGACGTTGCATCTGGGAAGTGGACGGCGTGTCTGGGAAGTGGACGCCGTGTCTGGGAAGTGGACACCGCATCTGGGAAGTGGATGGCACGTCTGGGAAGTGGACGCCGTGTCTGGGAAGTGGACACCGTGTCTGGGAAGTGGGCACCGCGTCTGGGAAGTGGATGCCGTGTCTGGGAAGTGGACAGCGCGTCTGGGAAGTGGACGTTGCATCTGGGAAGTGGATGTTGCGTCTGGGAAGTGGACGCCGCGTCTGGGAAGTGGACGGCGCGTCTGGGAAGTGGACGCCGTGTCTGGGAAGTGGACGGCGTGTCTGGGAAGTGGACACCATGTCTGGGAAGTGGACGGCATGTCTGGGAAGTGGACACCGTGTCTGGGAAGTGGACGGCACGTCTCTGGGACACCAGGAGGCCGCCTGCCACCCCAGCGCCTGCCTTGAAGCCTGTGTGCATGTTGAGGGCCAGGTGATGCCTGCAGGCCTGGGGGGGCCTTTCCCGGAGTGGGGCGTCCCTGAGGTTCAGCGCAGGAGTGCGGGTGCTCTGGGCTGTGCGTGGGAGCGTGCTGTGGCCCGCGGCGGGTGGACCCCAGCAGCACCACGATGCGGGCAGGGCTGACCCCGCAGCACCGAGAACAGCCCCCCCTGTGGCCGGGGCCCACGTGGGGAGGCGGCTCCAGGTAAGGGAGACGGCGCCGCACCCGTCCTTCCTTTCCAAACACGGGTAATCACTTCTGGCGTCTTGACAAGTGTTTGCCGGAGCGGAGGTCGGGCTGTCGGCATCGAGGCGGCCGGCAGTTCTGTAATTAGGCGCCGTGAGAGCCGGTTTCCATCACGGCTCTACCCTGAGCGTAAGTCCGTGACATGCAGCCACCTCGTTTGTCATCGCTTACGGGGTCACCTGTGCAGAGCTGCACGAGCAGCGCCCAGGCGGGGAGGGGGACGGCACCCACTGCAGCTGCTCGGAATCCGCCTCGTTCAGCAGTCACTGTCCTGCGTTCGTGTTTATGCCCAGGGAGTTTGTGCACTAAAAACATCACTTAGGACGGAGGAACACGCCCACTCACAAATGAACGGGGGACGTTGGTGCCGGCGGCTGCGGGGTGGCGCTTGGCCTCCCTCGGCTGTTTCCGACACGGTGCTCAGGAGAGCGGGGTCCTTCCTCCTCCCGTTCACCTTTATCTGGACGTCACCGTGCGGGGACGGCCTGGGGGCCTCGGGCTGCCCTGCTCCCGAGAGCCGCATCTGCACACGCGGGAGCCAGGGTCTGGCCACCGCAGCCGCCGGGCCCGTGCAGTGTGGACAGACACCCACAGAAACACCGCTGGCACCTGTGTGCGCGGAAACCTGTGAAACCCAGCTCTGACAGGCAGCGAGTGAGAGCCGTGTGGCAGCGCATGCCATCTCCGCAGCGTGTCCCAGAACGTGTCCCCGGCGTCGACGGCCACAGGACCTGCCAGACGCACCGGCTAATCCTGCTGTCCCCCCTGCATCCCTGCCGCCCCGGGAGGGACAGGCGCCCGTCAGCCCTGCCTGGAACCCACCCCGCGTCCTGGCAGAGGGTGGGAGAGCGAAGCTGTGACAAGGGGCCGGTGTGTTCCAGACGGCAGGCGGTGGGGCAGGGGCTTCCTCGCTGCCCTGGGGCCGCGGCACGCACAGGAGGAGCACGCCGGGACGTGCCCGCGGCAGACGGGCTGGCGGTCAGACTCTGAGCACGATCTGTCCCCCAGAGTGGCTTGCATGGCCCTTGCTTAGGGTCATCCCACTCTGGCCACTCACTTCCTGCCTCTCCTCTCTGCTCCTCTCGTCTGCGTCCCCCCAAATAACCTGGACGCTGAAATCCTGCTCTCAGGCTGGTGTCTGGGGGAGCCCACCCAAGGGGGACCTTGGCCTGGCCTGATGTGACCCGAGACACCTGGGAGGGTGGGTTCCCCCTGTGTGGAGGGGGGTGGGGGTGGTGTGAGGGGGAGACAAGACCGGGGCAGGGAGACAGCACCCGGGAGGACCTAGCGTCTCAGCACGACCTGGGCTGGGCACGCGTGGGGCTGAGGTGCTCGGGTCTGGGGTGCAGTGGAGACTCAGCCGGCGTAGTTTGCAGAGAGGGTGGATGTTGGGTGGGGGAAGCAGGAAAACCGAGAGCAGCCCAGGGACTGGGAAGCTGGCATTGCCCGTGAGATGGGGGCCGGGGGGAGCAGGTTTTGGGGGTTCCTGGGGGTTTGGAGGGGCACAGGTGGCCCCTGGTGGGAGACGCCCAGGTCCAGGCAGTTGTGTGTGAAAATCTGTGGCTTGGGGGGAGGCCAGCTGCAGCCGTGCCCTTGGGGGTGGCAGTGCCAGCTCTGCCAGTGTGCTTGGAGCTCAGTTTTGGTTGTAGACGTGGATGTCACAGTCACACCCTGTGGCCCTCTCCTCTCCTTCCTCCCCTCTTCCTCGCCTCGCTCTGCTCTGCCGCTTCCTTCTACACACGTCCAGGAGCGCCCACTCCGTGCGGGCAGCGTGTGGGCATCAGGGCTGCAGCACACGGGAGGGGCGCGGCCTGGCTGGTGTGGGGGGGCGAGGGACGTCCTGTGAAGGGACATCCGGGGCTGCCTGGGGGAGCAGGGCCCTGAGCCAGGGGTCAGAGAGGGCGTCCTGAGCAGACACCTCAAAGTGAGGGGAAGCGATTCCTGCCATCATCAGATGGGACGGCTCCAAGGGAGAAGGAGGGGTCCGGTTTGCAATTTCTTATTTCAGTAGATTTAGGGGTACACAGTGCTCTGCGCTACATGGCTGCACTGTATCCTGCAGAGGTCGGGGCCCTCAGCGTGCCCCTCTGCAGAATGGTGTACGCTGCGCCCGGCAGGGAGACTTTCCCTCCCACCCGCCACCCTCCCCCTTCCTAGTTTCCAACGTGCGCTGTGCCGCCGTAGGACTGCGTACCACCTCGTTTAGCTCCCCCTTGTAAGTGACAACATGGGGCATCTGTCTTTCCTGAGATACTTCACTTAGGATAACGGTCTCCAGTTCCAGCAAGTTGCTGAAAAGACATTCGAGTGTTTATCGCAGCACAGTTCATAATTGCAAAGATATGGAATCCACTTAGGAGCCCATCCACTGATGAGCGGGTAAAGAAAATGGGGTGTATTTATGTACATACCGTGGAATATTACTCAGTCATGAAAAGGAATGAAATAATGTCTGGTTTGCATTTTTAACTGTGACACGTTTGCGTTTTGTAAAACTCCTTGGCTTTGCTTGTGGAACATCAGGTGGATGTGGATGGGGGGGCAGGGAGGCCCGTGGGCCATCTGGGGGAGGGGCGTGGCGACCTGGGCCGAGGGTCGGGTGGGCGAAGCTGGTGGCATGACTGAGGACAGATGTGGACATGTGGGTAGGAGTGGCCCTGGACACGGACAGGCCTGGACGAGGTTGGAGGCAGCATCTCCTTTCTGCAGCCTGAGGGGGCTTTGCCCGGGTGCTCTGGGGAGAGCGGCTTCAGGGTCCCACGGGCCGTGGCTCGGTTGGCCCCAGAGCCCTACTGAGTCCTGTGACCTCGGACAAGCCCTCCTTTCTGGGGCTCAGTGTGGCCACATAACGTGTGGTGGAAACTGAGGTCCCGTGGCCTCTGCAGCCCGGTGCTGTCCTGGTGGCTGTCTGGGGACCTGGCCACGGAGCACACCTGTGGGCCTCGCGCCCTTCTCCCACGTGCCCTCTGCCCTGCACCTGTGCTTCCACCCTCACGGCCCTGGGGTCAGAGACAGAGTGGGGTCGCGGCACTCAGGTCACTCACCCCCTCCAGGGGTGACCGTCACAGCCCTGGGGGTGGAGCCGTGCTCAGGGGGCTCCGAGAGGGAAGCCGCACCTCGTGATGGGAGCTCCGCTGGCCTTGCGGTGGTACTTGGAGGACGCCCGTGCCACCCAGCCCTTCTGTTTTCCGAGCGTTAAAAGCCCTGGTCCTTCCAAGGTGCCAGGCGTCCGTGGCTTTTCCAAGACCGTCTGCTCTCACGCTTTGTCCTCGAATGTGTTTCCACTTTCTCTCTCGTCTCGCAGAGCCGCGCGGCCTTTGCACCTAAGCAGCACGCGTGTCCTTGTAAACACGGGCGTGCACCACGGCAGCGGCCTGCGTTGCCGCGAGGCACTGAGGGAGGAGAGCAAGGTAGGCGCCTTGCGGGCTGTGGGAGGCACCCCGCGAGAGCGCTAGCCGGCCACCTGGCCTCACCCCTGCCACCAGAGTCACCTTCCGGCAGCTTCTATCTCCCGCATGGGCGCCTGCTCGCTCCCGCCTGCACCTGAGGCTCTTGGCCACCTCAGCACTGAGGGGCAGCCGGTGTGTGTCAGCGCCGAGCTCCTGGGAGTTCTCCCAGCACAGTTCCCATGGCAACCAGACAGGGGGCGCAGAGGGCAAGCGTGTTCGCTGGGCAGGTCCCCGCATGTGCAAGACGGGCCTCGCGGACACCCGGGGTGGGGCGAGCATCCACCGCTTCCCACAGCGGCTCTCAGCCCCCGCGGCAGAGCCCCTGCCCTGGGTCCCTGGACAGCCCGACAGCCCGGCCTGCAGTGGCCCGGTCACAGGGACCGTCCCGGGCAGGGCGGGGTCCTACCCTGGCCGGCTGTGCCTCCGGGCACCTGGACAGCTCAGCGCTGGAGACACGAATTGTCCAGGTGTTATGATTTGAGAGGATCTGAAAGGCCCAGATGTTTAAAATATTCTTTTCCAACAGCCCGTCGGTATCTGAAGTTCTCCCCTTGTTCTTAACCTTTGTGTGTTGGGGACCCCACCGCCTGGACGGCCACTAGAGCGGGCAGTGCGTGACCCCTCTGCATGCTCGAGCGCAGCACTGCCAGGCCAGCAACGCCAGCTCGGCCGCCCGGGCAGCTCCTCCTGCACCAGCACTCAGAAGCGGGGCCCTCGTGGGCGGCAGAGGGGGCTCCGTGAGGGCTGCCTGGGCCAGGGGCCGGGGCCCTGGCATGTGGGGCCAGCGTGCGGATGCTTGCACGTGGGAAAGCTCTCAGAGCCTTGCCTGGGGGCGAGGTTTCATCACAGCAGGTGTCTCCTGGTCACCAGAGTGTGACTCTGCCTCCTGGAGCCTGCGTGCCAGCGTCCGCACACCTCCCCTCCCACTCGCGGATGCCAGCGCTCTGGGGACCATCCTGGGAAATGCACCTGCTGGTTGCACAGCAAGGCCGGTGCCCGACCCCAGGTACGAGGGTGAGCACGTCACCAGCCCTTTGGCTTGCTGGCGAGGACGGCTCTCTGGCAGGTGCGTGGTGGGGCAGCAGCCGTGGGCGGTGAGGAATGGGTTAAATGCACACTGGTCAAGGGAACCAAAGGGTTCAGCTGAGGGACATCGAGAACCCCAGCGTGAGAGCCACCCCGTCACCTCCGCTGCTATCGCTGTTTGCCGAGCGAAGCGGGAGCTGCAGAACCTCCTCACCGTGGGGCAGCGCCTGCTTTCCTGCCTCCACGGTGTTGGCGTAGTGGAGTGTCCCACCAGTCAGGAAGCGGCGTCAGTCCCTCCAGGGTCCCAGCCCTGCCTGGGCGCTGGCGAGAGGGAAGCAGGAAAGCGGGGATTGGGCTGGACCTGAGCCGCGTCCTGGCTCTGCTGTGCCGTGGGACTTTGGACGCCGCACTTGCTGTTTGCGCATTTCGAGCGCCGCCCCGCCAGGTGGGGCTGGCAGTGACTCGCCCGAGGGTGCGCTGGCGTCAGCATCAAATGCACGGGAAGGATGTGACGTGAGAGGACGCAAATTCTAAATGGCTTACAAGTTGCTGGTTGTCACTGCAGCCTGGGATTTACGTCGTACACCTGGGAGTCCCCGTAGCGCGCGGCGTCAGGGAGATGTTATGCCAGTCGTCACCACAGGGGCCTTCCCGCCCACCAGGGCTGGCATGTGCCTTGGGGGCGGGAGGAGGAGCCACACGCGTGGGCAGGGAACCGATGGGCTCGTGTGTCCTGCACTGGGACACGAAGCCTCAGGTCACCCCCACGGGATTGCTTCTCCCGGAGACCAGGCGGGTGCCAGTGCGGGGCCCGTGGAGCCCCTGGCCGTGGGAGGTCACGTGGAGCCGCCGTGGGCGCAGAGCTGACTGCCTCCCGGAGGGCAGCATGGAGGGGTTAATCTGTGTCGATACTTCAGCACTGATTGAAGGTGGACGCACAGTTACACCTTTTAAATTTAAAGGCGGTTTGTGCCCTGTCAGCACCGTGTCACGTTACCGTTGCGAAGCCCGAGAAAGCAAGTCCAGAGCGAGTGTCTTCCGCAGAAGCAATGATGCAGTTTCTCTCGTGGTACAAATGGCACAAACCAAAGTCTCACCAACTTCTCAGCCTTCGGCCAACCACAGTGACGTCCTGACTGACGCTGCTGGCAGTAGCTTCGCCGCCGCTTGCTTAGGACACTCGGCTTGCGTTTCCGTCTGGAAGGAAAGGGGGGTGTCTCAGTGTGACAGAGGTGACCTGGGCTGAGCTGTGAGGCCTGGGCGGCTCCCGTGACTTGTGCTGTTGCCGTTGTTGCTGTTGCTGAGTGACAGCCGTGACCATCCACGCTCCCGCGCAGGGCTTGCCACTCTCCTGCTCTTGGTTCGAGAGCTCACAGCACAGATGCCGCGTGGCAGCCTTTTACTGATTCAGGGAGCTCCACGCCCCGGCACTGAGCACGCCACGGGAGAGTGAGCGCTGCGCCCCCCACACGGACGGGGTCACCTGCGCCGTTTCTTGGCTTTGTCCTTCGTGTGGAAGAAATGACAGGCGGAGTGGGGACTGGGCCCCTGCCCTGCGGGCTGCCACTGCGTAGGGACTGCTGCAGCCAGACGCGCTTCGCAGGCACGGCAGCAGGGTCCTCGTGTGCCTGGCCTCCCTCCACCGTCCTATGTCGGGTCCTGCCTGTCCCCAGCCAGGCGGCTCCGCCTCCGTAGGAAACACCCAGACGGGGGTCCTCGTGGTCCTGCTGCTCCCAAACCCTCGTCTCAACTCCTGTGTGTCCCCTGGGCTGTGCCAGCCGCCACAGCCTCTGGGAGCAAACGTCCACCCGACACGGCCACGCACCTTCGTTCCGCCTGGTCTCTGTCCGTGCACTGCAAAGGCAGAGGCGCGGCTGCAGCAGGGACCATCCAGCCCACGAAGCCTGAAATACTTTCTCTCTGGCCCGGTGCAGAGAACATTGGCCAACCCCAGAGTTCTAGAGCAGTGGTTCTCCGAGCGTGGTCCCCAAACACCAGCACCAGCCGGGAAGTTGTTAAAATGTCAGCTCTCGCCTCCCCCCACCACCCGCCATGCTGAATTCCATACTCTGGGGCGAGGCCCACCGACCGAGTGACAGCCACCCCCAGGCGGCTCGGAACACTGGCACCTGGGGACGCCCACTGTCATGGCAACAGCTCCTGTGGACCCCCTGACCTGGCGATCCCACTGCAGTGCTCCGTGAGTGCTGGTCGACGGGAGCAGAAACGTGGAAAATGGAAAATGTGGATCTGAAATGTGTGTCCCTGTTTCGCGAGCCTTTCCTGAGAAGCACTGGTTGGGCGTCGCCATTAGCGTGGAGGTAAAACTCCTTCCTAACCATGCCGCCTTTCCTCTCCACCCCCCCCCGGACACCCCAGACCACCGTTACGGGAACAGCGTGAACAGCAGCCACTTCGCTGCGAGGTGTCGGAAGAGAAATTTCAGGAAAACGAGAAACTATAACCTGTTTTCTCCCAACCCTCATTTAAGATTCACCCTATAACCTCACTGTGCACTGCAGTATTGGAGAGATCTACTGATGGTGGAGGAAGACGGTTGAAAATCTGCTGGGATTTTGCTTTTTTCCTGTTCGAGAGCCCTGGTGACCCTCGTGGGTGTGGCCTCAGCGTCCCTCTCTGCAGAGTGCGGTCACCCAGCATCCCGGGGACGTGCTCCAGCCCGATGGTGCATCCCGAAGTGCATACTCCTCGCCGGCCCCGGTGTCTGCCCGGCACTCCCAGTCTCCCCTGAGGTGTGCAATGTGCGTAGAATTCAGAAGGGGCCTGTTGGGTGGGAGCTGGGAGCACACAAATGAACTATTGTTTTCTAAAAATAATATTAATTTTAACATCTTTCTGAAGGGAGGCCCATGTTTTGGTGTCTGAGCAATGCTTTCTTGTGGAAATCTTCCAAGCGTTTGTGAATGTCTCACAATGCCCGCTTACCCGTTGGCGCTCCCTGGGGCCCTCAGAGTCTCTGTGTGCTGTGGAATTGGGGGTACTGCCAGGCACCCCCGAAGTGAGACAGCCCGAGATAAAACGCCCTGTGGGTCATGGTGCCTGTCGAGGCCCTGCGTGGGTGTCCCTCGGGAGGGGCTGAGGTTGAAGCCTCTCCTGTCCTGGAGCCCCCAGGGTGCTTGTTGCAAAGAAAGGCTGAGTCGAGGGGCCTCGAGGTCCTTGGGGACTTGGCGCCCCAGGCCTGGGAGGACAGCAGGGCGGAGGTGGGGGCTGCACCCTCTGGCTGACGGGTCTCGCTTTGGTGTCAGTCTCAGGGTCTCGAGACCTCCAGAGCCCTTGGCAACCACCTGCCAGAGGACCAGCAGCGTCACCGTGGGATTCCCAAAGAGACAGGTGGAAACACGCTAAGTCAGGCGGGACAGGGACACACACACACACACTGAGGGCTCAGTTCTGCTCATGGTAAAGGCCAGAGCAGGACGGGTCCCTGAAAAAACTTGTTTCACACACAGCCTTGGTCTCTTTCTTAAGCAAACATTTTTAAGAACCGAATGGTCACGTAATTTTCTTGTTCTAAAATAACGTGCACAGACAGACAATGCCGTTCTCATGCTCTGGGGCAATTTCCATCCTTAATATGCAATTTCTCATCTTTTAATAGAAGTCAGATTTCTTTTATCTGTAATTAAATCCAGAACATGTTATGTTTTGAAGTCCTCCTGGAGCTTTGGCTTTGTTGTTCTAAAGCTGAGTGGGTAAGAGTCTGAGCGTCTGTTTAGTGAATGACTCTGCTAATTACCTGTCTGTGGTGACAGTGGGAACCTAGCGTGGCCTGCGTGGACGTGGGGGCCCCGCCCTCTGCCCGGCGCCAAGCCCAGGTCTGCCCGCGCCATCCTCCCACCTGGCACCATCCTTGCCAGCACCTGCCCCGGCACTTACTCTGCTCCCCTTCGACCTTGCCAAGGCACCGCGTGAGGTCGGCTGTGGTTGGGGACCTGTCCTCGGAGCAGCAGGTCACCTGCTCGTTCTTCTCGACGCTCCGAGTTGCACTTCCGTGCGACCTCCGCAGACCTTCACGGGGCGGCACTGCGACGGCAGCGCCGGTTTCCTGGCGGGGGAGGTGCGAGGAGCGCTGTGGAGATCGCTCACCTGTGGCTGCTCCCCGAGCTCCCTGGGTCTCTCAGCCCAAAAACTCTGCCACCCTCGGAGCGCCAGGCCGGGATGAAAGTTGGCTCCTGCCGAGCTGTCACGGTTCCCGCCACCGGCTGACTTGCGTCACTCAACTCACCCGTGCTCCTTGGAACCGGCTGCCGGGGCTCTCACACCCGGGTTCCATGTCACGTGCCGGCTGGTCTCACCGGGTGTTGCACTGTATTAAATCACGGCGCATCCCAGGTGGTTTTTCTACTTCCTTCCCCGTTGCTGCTTGTCCCGCTGAGCGTCTGCATCACTGTTCTGAGGGGCCAGGTGACGTCCTTCGGTCCCTTTGGAGGCAGGTGCCGCGCCCTGTGCCCATCGCTGAGAGGCCCTGCCGCCCTCGGGGAGGCGCCCAGGCAGCCTCGCACACCCGCGAGGAGCCAGCGGTGCGGGGGCCTTGTGAGTGCCCTGGGCGACAGCAGGAGAATGTGGCTGAACCAGCAGCCACTTTGGGGTGTGTGTGTTAATTGGTTAAATTTATCACGGTGACCTTCTAGAAATTGTGTGGGTCACCTGCTTCCCCAGCCTTCCTGAGAAATGACAGACCCTGCATGGCCGTACACGCGTGTGCGCAGGCATCACGGCAGGAGCGCAGCCCCGAGCCTGCCGTGCGGTGGAGCCCAGCAAGACTGGGTGTGAACCCCAGTGTCGGGATGCACACGGAGCCCATGGCCTCCCTGCTGGCCGACGTGGGGTCACAGTGCACGGTCTCCGCCCTGCTGCGTCCTGACCCTATTACAGACGCTGGTTCAGGCCTGAATCTCCACACTGGGCAAAGAACTCAAACCCGAATCCAGCTTTCTCCGACCACAGGACAGACGGACGCTGTGTGCACCTTTGCCGCCACCCAGCCCGACCAGCCGTGGCATGGCGCTGCCTTTGCTGGGAAGACAGCTGTCATTTCGGACCGTTACTTTTTTGTCTTAAATCATCAGCTGCCGCTTTTGCGTGTCAGGAAGAAGTGGCGTGGGTGCGTCCTCGTGGGCAGGAGGGGCTGGCTCCGGCGTGGAGGGTGCATGCCGTGTCCGGTGTGGCCGCCATCTCCTCCAGACTCTTGCTCAGGCCTTCCCAGGGCCACCCAAGGATTTGGTTGTACCAGAGCTCGGGGGTCACAAGGAATGAGTGACCGCGGGGGGAGGAAGGACGCCACCATGGTGTCACCTGGGAATGACAGCCCGGGCCATGAGTTCCCACTGGGCCACGGCTGCAAGGTTCATTGAACCCATGTAATTTGGGGTACCCTTTGCCATCACCGACTGTTCACACTCCTTTCTTGGCAGCCCCAGTGACCACAGTGGTGGTTGGTCATCCCTTGTGAATGACAGCTGCGCTCCAGGAGGGTCTTCCTCGCAGCCCATTTCTCTGCAAGGGTCCTCATCGCCCGGCGGAGCCGCAGGATCTGATGAGATTCAGCTGGAATGAGTGTGGGGGAGGCAGGTTGCTGTGGCTGGCTGTCAGGCCACGTGAGGGCTGTGCCCACGGCTTCCTCGCTCACCGACCGCAGGCCTCCCGCCTTCCTAAGTGGTTCTCGGGTCGTCTGTGCACATCAGTAATTACAGAGGCGGAGCACACACTCCCTGAGCAGCGAAGCGTGGCTAGCTCTGTCCCTGCAACCCGCACACGCGGGGATGACTGCGATCGGGCATCGCGCTGCCGGGACCACGCTCGCCGAGTGACAGGGCGGAGCCGCCCCCCGGGATTGGGCAAACACTCGGCAGTCGGGAGACTTGAGCTGCCTGACTCGCTCCCCGTTGCGGAAGGTCAGTGTGACTTAAGGAGCTGTCAGGCTGGTAGGATGTTTGAAACACGCAATTTACAAAAACTGAGCTGGAAGCCCAGGCTCAGCACACGCGTGCTTTGTAAAATAACCTAATAAGGGAAACTTCTTGCTCAAATAAAACGCCTTGAAAGGTCCCCCTCCTCTCGTTCTGAGACCTTCCGTCTTAACAAGGTCGGCATGGCCCCCTTTCCCACTGCTTGTTGCTTTGCAGAACCTTCAGTTTCCATCAACACACGGAGGTAACTGAAGCGTTTCACAGCTGCCTGGCACGCGGTGCTTCCTCAGAACAGCCGGCCACCCGTCGTGGGTAGAGCATGTCCCCAGAAAGGTGTGGCGAAGACCCCCCTCCGGTACCTGTGTCTTATTTGGAAACAGGGTCTCTGCCAACATGACATGTCAGCAGGAGGGCCTGGGGGGTCACTTGGAGGGGGCCCGTGTCCCCCCTGACTGAGCCCTGTGTGAAGGGCCAACCCAGAGAAGGCAGTGTAGAGCCTGAGCGGGGAAGGCCGTGTGAAGACGCAGAGTTGGGAGCCACACGGCCACAGCTGAGCCACGCCAAGGACTGCCGTGACCGCCGTTAGCTGGCAGAGCCATGAGGGTCCTGCCCTGGAGCCTCCAGAGGGTGCCCAGCCCTGGCCACGCCTCGGTCCAGATGTCCGCCTCCCCTCGGCACAGCAGCAAAGCCGACCCATGCAGCCGCCGGCACCTCCACTAGAGCGCAGCATGCTGTGAAGTGAGTCAAGCCAGGGCCACGCTGCAGTCCAGCACGCCACTGACCCGACACGCAGGGGAGCTCACCAAGTCAGTGCGTCCTGACACGCGCGCGGGAAATGGACGAGAGGACGGTTTGCAAGTGCAGAGCTTCCTGCCGAGAAAGCTTCCTCTCAGGGCCAAGCCAGGCCAGCCTTGCCCGTTGAAACAAGGAGACACAGGACCCCGGGGCCCCCTCACCAGCAGGTGACGGTTGGGAGCAGGAAGCCTCACCAGGGCGCAGGGCGGGGTGGTCTGTGGGAGTGCAGGCCGCTTACTCAAG
Organism: Lemur catta; assembly: GCF_020740605.2. Lineage (NCBI taxonomy): Eukaryota > Metazoa > Chordata > Mammalia > Primates > Lemuridae > Lemur > Lemur catta. The sequence continues at coordinate 599,817 of NC_059138.1, forward strand.
AAAGGAGGGTTTGCCCGCGGCCGGGGCAGTTTCTAGCATTAGGAACGTAATTAATGAAGTGCAGAGAGCTTTCCGTTACGTGTGAGTTAGCCCTGACATGCATGTCTGGGACGAATCCTGCTTCCCCGTCCTGCACTGAGGGACCAGGCCCGGTGAGGCCCAGGGCCCGGCAAGGCAGGGTGGGAGCCAGCGTCTGCCTACGCCGCTCCCCTTTCGGCTCAACCACAGGTGACCCCAGACACGGCGCCCTTTACAATCCCCTTTCTTATCCTGTCTGTGTTTTCAAGACCATCCCTCAAAACAAAATCTGGGAACAGAAGAAGGGATGATACCACTGATGGCATGTGGCACGGAGCCTGGGACACGCTAACACATGTCTTGGCCATGCTTCCTTCCCGCCTGGTGTCACCACAGGCACCAAGATGCGTGTGAGCCGCAGGACTTGGTGGGAGCAGGCGCTGCCCACCGGGGAGAGACCGCGTCACTGTCACCGAGCTCCTTCCCAGACGGCAAAGCGGCTGAGTGTGCCGGGTTCCCTGGGGCTGTGCCGTGGCTGAGCTCGTGGTCGTTACCGGGAGCTGCCCGCAGCAGGAGGCAGGGCCTTGGTCCTCCTGCCCCCCCTCCCCGACACACAACGGGATCATTAGAGGGATTTTCATTTGTTTTTCCCAAACACAGACCAGGAAAGAATCTGGAATTTGCTGCTGCAGAGCCAGGAGGTGAGACCGCAGAGCACAGCAGTTCTTAGGTGTACGCGGTGTCTCCAGACCTCCTCGGATTCGTGGTACCGTTGCAGGTGTACAGTCAAAGTTAGTCTGAACCTACTTTCCCTCGGGTCACTGGGGGGGCAGGAGGGTGGGGGTTGGGACGGTCCCTGCAGGGTTAGGAGTCGCCTTCACCCCGCAGCTCAGGGGGTGTGGGGGGATTTATAGGAAGCAGCAGCAGAAAGAAGGGGAAGGTGGGCTTGATGGTTCCTGGTGTTTGTCATGGGACGGAACAGCACAGGGAGCAGCGGTCGACACTCCTGTGCTGACGGACGCGGAGCTGGGTCAGCGCCCACGGGGTGTCGTGGTGGCGCTGCCGGCCGAGTCTGCGGCTGTCGCCACATTTTGTTTTTGAGTCGTACAAACTTTGTCGACTCACCCGAGGGCACCCACCGTATGATAGTAAGTGCAGGGCCGTGAGTGTGGAACGTGGCGAGCAGAGCACACGGTCCTGCGGGGGCCGTGGCGTGTCCCCCTCACCTGCAGCCACGCCTGGGCCTGGAAGGAGCAGCTTCCGTGAATGCGGAGGGCGTGAATGAGGGAAGAGCCGCCTGCTAAATTCACTCTCCGCTGTGTGGGTTGTGTACACTGGCGCAGAATTGCTCGAACTGAAGACAAAGTGGGCAAGATTTAACTGCGGGAAACAAGCCTCCCTGAGAAACTGGAACCGCAGAAGCCGCCATCCCGCAGGGTCCTCTCCGACAGCGGCTGGCTCTGTGCAGAACGGGCCTGACGCGGTGGCCGCAGCGGGAACAGCGCAGGGTCCTCACAGACCCGAGGCCCCTTGAGGGCTGTCAACGCCTGACCTGACGCTGGGTGCGCGGAAGTGATCAGTTCTGCTGAGCAAGGAACACAGCAGTGGCTCTTACTGCGAGTGTTTCCAGCGCGGCCCCGCGGGGGGCTGGGAGGGCCTCGCATGAGTGCCAGGCCCAGCGCCCGCCACGCCGGGCCACGCAGAGAGCAAGGCAGGCGAGTCGGGGGACAGGCGTGTCCGGGGACGGGCGTGTCTGGGGACGGGCGTGTCGGGGGACAGTCGTTTCCAGGGATGGGCATTTCGGGGGGATGGATGTGTCCGGGGATGGGCATGTCGGGGGACAGTCGTGTCCGGGGCTGGGCGTGTCGGGGGACTGGCGTGTTGGGTAACAGTTGTGTCCGGGAATGGGCATGTCCAGGGATGGGCGTGTCAGGGGAATGGGCGTGTCGGGGGACAGGCGTGTCGGGGGACAGTCGTGTCCGGGGCTGGGCGTGTCGGGGGACAGGCGTGTTGGGGAACAGTCGTGTCCGGGAACGGGCGTGTCGGGGGATGGGCGCCAGGCCTCAGCTCCCGGCTTGTCGGGCTGTGACCCCTTCGCCGCCTGGAGCAGCCTCCACCGTTAAGGGGATCCGGCTGAGCCTGGGGGTAGGAGGATGTCCCTCCGCGGAGGCGACCCTTGCGTGGGGTCAGCGGTGCTTACGGCGTAACCAAGACGACACGGAAGTGGGAGGCGCTTCCCGCAGGGGGGACGCTGGGCGACGCTGCGTCCGGACAGAGCGGCAGCCAGTCCGGGGCTCAGACCAAACGCGGAGCAGCGGGAGGCCGCGAGGAGGCTGGGCCGGACCCGGGCTCCGTGCACGGCAGCGCGGGCTGGCACGTGAGGCCTGTGGCCCCACGGGCACCGTGAGGAGGGCGGCGGGAGCCCCTCGGCCTGACCTGGGGCGCCGTCGGGACATCGGGCAGAGCCGGGCCAGGCCTGGGGGTGGCAGCGGATCTGGGGGGTGGGGGGCGGGGACAGCAGCGTCGACGCCCTGGGCGGACGGCCCCTGCCCTGCGCACCAGCGCGGTCCCGGGACGGTGATGGACGGCACAGGCCGCTGCGGGCAGTGTGGTGCGGTGGGTCCAGCTGGCGCTGGAGTGTCCCCAGAGGGCCGGATCGCGGGGAGGTGCCCAGTCCCCCGTGGCCTGGAGGGGCCACCCTGCCCAGCCCCACCCGGCCCAGGGGACGGCGTCAGAACGTTGTGTAAATAATCAGGCGCAGGAAATAACTTAGCGCGATTCTCAGACTGTGGGCTCGGGGCAGGCAGCCGCGAGCTCCGCACTGTGACCCAGCGAAGGCCGGTGTCCCCTCCCCTCCTCTCTCTGCTCCTCCCGGGACACCTTTCCAAATGTCCACAGAAAGGGCGTGGCCTCGCTGTGCGTGAGGGATGCCCTGCCGTCCCCTCCTTGTCCACGCGCGGCCGCAGCCGTTTTCTTCCCGGTCGTGGCCAGGAAAAGCCCTGAGAGCCTCCGCGTCACCCACACAGGCGCAGCCTCTGCCCCAGACCTGAATATTAGCTTTTAGCCAAAGTGCACCTGGAAGTGGTTCCTCCTGGGACCCCCCTCTCCCTGAGCTTCCCTGAGTCTGTCACGGGAGACCTAGACGTGGTTTAAGTGACAAGAAACTTACGTATGCGCAGCTGCCCGGAGCGCGCCTGTTCTGTGCAGACGCTTTTCTGACCACAGTAAACACATCCAGCCCCCAAGTGTGTTTTAACAACACGCTCCAGGGAAGTGGCTTTTCCACTTTGCCGTCACACTCTCGCCCCTTCGGAGCCCCCGCACTGGGCAGGGTGGTCCGGCTGGGCCTGGGCGTTTCGAATAAGCCGTTTCCTTCTTTTCTGCGCTCATCGCCCGCCCGTCCCCGGAAACCCCGCTCGGGCGGTGCTTGTGTTAAGGCCTTCAGTGCCGCGAGGCAGACGCCCAGCCGCGAAGGCTCGGTGGCAGCCCCAGGTCTCCCCGGCCCTAAGCCACTCCAGGGGGGGTGTATGAAAGTCACTCCCACTGACATTACCGGAGATTGGAGCGATTGTCCCCTCCCAGGACAGCAGCAATGGCAGAGGAGCAGGCCCACTGCACTGTGGCTCCAGGTGGGGCCCGCGGGTCCCCGAGCAGCGGGGCAGGGAGCCCTGGGGGGGCCAGGCCTTCGGACCCGCAGGGGCCCCGGTGCGGGTCTGAGGACGACTCTGGCCGGGCACTCGCGGCGTGGCCTGGCGTCCTCTGCGGGGGGCAGCTGGGCAAAGCGCCGCCTCAGAGGGACTGTGGTGGCCTGGGGTGGCCTTGGGCTACGGTGCCCGCACAGACGTCCGTCCACAGGTCGCTGCTCCGTGGCCCCCACCCTGCATGGAGGAGGAGGCCCCGGGCCCCCGGGCGGTGTGTGGCTAGACCAAACCTAATGCCATTTCATTATTTTAAAGATTCCCCCCAAATAACCCACAAAACCTGTAGTCACTGCTTCTACAGGAATCCAGTTAAGGATTTCTGTCTGTCTTTAACTCTCACAATCCAATTTTCACGCGTGGGTTTTTTGTTCCTTTCTAAAAAGAAATAAACCAGTGAACAAATGAACAGGACCTCAAAGGAGATCACTCGGGATAGAAGGTGCCCCGCACAATAAACATTAGCGCACGTTTAACACAAACTTCCTTCAGCGGAAGCCATTGCCGTGTTAATTCAATCCTGCTGTCGGGGACAATAGAATCTCTTTGAAACAGTCTCGACCTCGGTGCGCGGGGACCTCTCGGGACCGGGCCCAAACGCCGCCACCTGACGAGCTAACTGGACGCAGCAGCCTCGCGTGCAGATGGGCTCTCTCGGCAGGGCCTCTCTCCAGAGACAGGAGGGACAGACGTCTCCATTCGTCCCTCCCCTCGCGCGAGTGACCCGCCTTCTCTCCGCCTCCCCTCCCCCCCCCCGCCCCCGCCGGGTCGCCGCTGTCGCCGCTGTCGCGGCCGCAGGTTGGGGTTTAGCGTGTGCGTTGGAGCTTGCCGCGCCCGCAGAGCCGTTTGCAGGCGCCGCGCGGAGGCTCTGCCTGCGTGAGCGCGTGTGTTTTGACGTGTAAATTCACACGACGCATAGTTAATCAGTCACAGTGAGATGCTAATTGAATTCGCCTGTGAACTGAATAAAAAACACATTTGAAGAAAAATGAAGTGAACTCATCACCGGCTGAGACGCTTGGTAATCAGCACGCGGCATCGGCGTGAGGGTGGCCGGGGGTGGCGGGCGGTGGCGCGTGGTGGCGGGCGATGGCGCGTGGTGGCGCGCGGTGGCAGGCGGTGGCGCGCGGCCTGGCGGACGTGGCTCTCACGGGCAGGTCCCGGCTGGCCAAGCGGTCAGCGCCCCGGGCGCCCACGAGCAAGACCCTCGGTGCAGCTCGCACCGGCAGACCGGGGGTCCAGCTCGGCGGTTCCTGGAAAGCCGCGGTCCGTTCGCACCTCCGAGGGGGACTGTTTCCCGTCCCTTCCTGTCCCCAGACCCCCACGGCGACTGGAGGCCTGAGCCCGGAGCTTGGCGGCGTCCGCACGGCTCCGCGTTGGGAGCTGCTCTGCCCCGAGCTGCGCGGTGCCCTCTCGGGTCGGCGGGTCCTCTGTACCCCCAGCCCCGCGCGCCCGTGTCGGCATCGCCAGCCTCCGCGGTGTCCGGTGTCCGGTGTCCGGTGTGCTCGCCGGCGCTGCAGGGCTTGCGTCCTTCGGTCGGAAACGGCAAACAGAAGCCGGGATACGCGCGCGCCGCAGCCCCCACGACGCGCTCCCACGCGGACCCCTCGCGGCGAGGGTGCCTCGGCGCCCCTCAGGCCGTGACAGCGCGGCCGTCCTGTGCCTCTGCGGGTGGGAGCGGCCCCTGCAGGCCCAGAGCAGGAGGTAAACGTCCCTGAAGGAGCAGCGGAGGGTCGGGCGCAGCCCAGCCTCGGAGGGGCTGGGGGGCCTCTGTGTTCCGGCAGGAGTCGGGGGAGGGTGGGGCCCTGGCCCAGCTGACCTCGTGCAGAGAGGAGCCCGCCCGAGACCCCCTGGCAGACAGGGCCCGACTGTGGGCACCGCAGGTGGGTGTAGCTCAGGACAGCTGGGTGCCGTGTGGGTCGTGGGGAAGCTCAGGTGCGGGAGGACCACCGACAGCTCTCGTGGGACCCCGCAGGGCCCCAGCAGGAGTTGGAGGGGCTTTCGGAGGAGTCGCCTGAGTCCCTGCAGATGTGAGTCAGTGAAAATCAGGCCTCAAAGCTGCTGCAGCCTCGTGTTTACCCGAAAATCTGGGGGACCCTGAGCTAAAGAAATATGACAGGAAACCGCACCCACAGATGTTTTCAACATGTCACTTAGTTGAAGTCTCATATGGGAGTTACATTTTTCTGTGATTCTAATAGAAAATAGAAATATAAGCACAATTGCTTTAAAACACAGATAATCCATGAAATCTGCAATTGATGCATGTTTCTGCTCTTTTTAAAGTCATTCTATCAACAGAGCTCTAAATAGTAGCCTTTCTTAGGCTGTTTAAAAAGCATTGTCCAGACAGGGCAACATAGTGAGATCCTTGTCTATACAAAAAAGTTAAAACAATAATTGGCCTGGGTCATGGTGTGCACCTGTAGTCCCAGCTACTCAGGAGGCTGAGGCAGGAGGATCACTTGAGCCCAGGAGTTGGAGGCTGCAGTGAGCTGTGATGACTCCACTGCACTCCAGCCTGGGCAACAGAGCCAGACCCTGTACAAAATAAATAAGTAAAATAAAATAAAAAGCATGTGACTTAGACATGCCTTTTCAGGAATACGCTTGTACAAATCAAGGTGTGCCCATCACTCTCCACATATCTTATCTTTGTCCTCACAAAGTGGGGTCATTGGCAATGAACTCACGTGCCTGGACCTTCTGTCTCTTCTGTCAGCTGCCACAGGAACCACAGGTAAGAGCCACGTCACAAAAAAATAATTCCTGAGCACCAAGGATATCAGGTGGCGCCTTTGAGGACTGTCTGCGGTCAGCTGTGAGGCTGGTGAGGGGAAAAATTTCAAAATTAACTACCTGTCCCTTATCCTAACATAATTTTTCCAAGGAGCTTGTCAAGTTTATGAAAAAAGATTGGCTGGAATTTTTATTGAAATTCTACTTAATGTATAGTTTAGTTTGGACAGAATCGATGCAAAATACCGACATTTCGGTCAGTGGTGTACGGCACACAGTGGCAGTTTCCGTCTTTTTACTGTGCCTCTTCTACCTTTAGATCTGTTTGGAAACACGAATACTTACGTTGTGCCACAGTATTCGGCACGGTGACGTGCCATGTGGGTGTGTGGCCCAGGGGCCATAGCCCGCAGCACAGCGAGGTGCTTGGTGAGCTGCACCATGGAGGCGTGTGCGAGCACACTCCGTGATATTTGCACAGCAGCGAAATCACCTAGGCTGTATTTCCCAGAGCGCACCCCTGTCGCTGAGCAGCACACGACTGTACTTACGATATTGGCTCTTCTAGTCCACCTTCATGGTGTGTGTTTTCATTTGTTTAGGTGTTCCCTCGTCATTCAGTGAATTTTTGTTATTTTTAATAATATAAAGTTCTTAAAATATTTTGTTAAAATTTTTAAAGTAGCTTAACATGATTGGAATTATATTTGAATTTCTAATTATTTAAAATTGCTGGGGCGGGGCGTGGTGGCTCACACCTGTAATCCTAGCACTCTGGGAGGCCAAGGCGGGAGGCTCGTTTGAGCTCAGGAGTTCTAGACCAGCCTGAGCAAGAGCCAGACCCCGTCTCTACTAAAAAAATAGAAAGAAATTAGCTGGACAACTAAAAATATATAGGAAAAATTAGCTGGGCATGGTGGCGAGCACCTGTAGTCCTAGCTACTCGGAAGGCAAAGGCAGGAGGATCGCTTGAGGCCAGGAGTTTGAGGTTGCTGTGAGCGAGGCTGACGCCATGGCACTCTAGCCCAGGCAACAGAGTGAGACTCTGTCTCAAAAAATAAATAAATAAATAAATTGCTAGCGTACAGGCATGTTGCTTTATATTTTGATCTTGTGTCTTAGACCCTTGAAGAAATCTTACATTAGCTACAACTGTCTCGTTGTCAATTCTCTTAGCTTTTCCATGTAGCAAACATAACATCTGCAGCTATGAGTGATGTTTTCTTCATTCCCAATCCTATATATATTATTACTTTTTTGTTTTATTAAATTATCTAGGGTCTTCAGTGTAGTGTTAAATAAAAGGAGTTATTATAGGTACCACTATCTCCCCCATTATCTTTCTTTAAGAAAATATTTTCAATGTTTTGTCTTATTGAAGGATGATTTTTGCTGAAGGATTTTGGTAGACAACCTTTGTTGGATTAAGGAAGTTTTATTCCTAGTCTCTTAAAGTTTTAAAAAAGTTTTAATGGATCAAATGCTTATTCTTGAATCTCTAAGATGTTACTGGTCTTATTCTCCCTTCAATCTCTTGGGAAAGTGCATCCCATTGCATTTCTGGGACAGACCCTTTCTGGTCACAAGTTTTGCTTTACTGATTCTTCTCTGTTAGACTCACTTTGCTAATATTTTTAAGAAATAAAAGTCACTTGTTTTTTACTGTATTTTCTTTGTCCGGTTTTAATTTCACAATAATCGTAATCGAATAAAATGAGCTGCAGCTCTAGGCTGAGGGCACCATCTGAGACAGGGAGTGGCTGTTGCTGGAAGCTTCAGGAACAGCATTGGAACCACCTGCGCTCAGGGATTTTCCTGAGGGCTGATTTTTGAATATTGACTTTAATGGTTGTAAGAATAGTCACATCCTATTTCTTTCCACTCAATTTTGGCATTTTGGGTTTTTTCCCTAAAAATGATTCCTTTCATTTATGTCTTCTGATTCTGTTTCCGTTGTTCATAGTATTCCCTTGTGATTTTGTGAATCTCTCTATACACTGTTACATCCCTTATCCATTCTTATGTTATTTACTTTCGATTTCTTTTCTTTCTTGATAATTTTTAGGGATGTTTTCCTGTGTAACTAGTATTTTCAGATAATCAGCTTTTGTGTTTTTGTCGATGTTCTCTATTGTTTTTCTTTTCACTAATTTCTGCTATTATCTCAAAGTCCCTTCCAGCTTATCTGTCTCAGATTCATATGGTATTAATTCTCTGGTTTGCTTTTTCTTTTAAATTTTGCTGACACTTTCTGACTCTGGACAGTTTCCTGTGTGGTTTATGGTTTTGGATCATGCGCTGTCTTTGATGATTCTTATGCGAATCATATGGAAATCCTGAGAATGCTCACTGTTAGAAACCTGCTTCCAAAGTGGTTTTGATTAGGGTGATTCAGGTCAGAGGGTTGTGTTGGATGTTGAGTGTTTCATCATAGTAGGATCTGACACCATGTGTGAAGCAGACTCAGGTTCCCGTTTCTGGTGAGAGACGTCTCTGTCCACCCAGAGCCTGAGGAAGGGGCCTCTCAGGCCCTGCACACGGCAGGGCTGTCCTTGTCCCCGGGTGCAGGGCAGCTGTCCAGGGTGCTGGCAGGACACATGCCCAAGCCCTGCCCCGAGGGGCCTCAGACACCCACCTGCTGCTCACGCTCCAGCCGTGGGTTTCCTGCTCTGGCATCTGGGGACTTCGCTCTCTTTCCTTCAAGTTCAGGGATGTGTCAGAACTCACATGTGCCGCGGCTGTTTCCTGTGTTTATGCAGCAGACTGGGAGCAGGGCCTGTGTGGCTTCCAGGGTTTACTTGAACCTGAAATCCCTCCTGACATTTTCCTCTCGAGTTTTCGTAGTTTTATACTTAAGAGGCTTGTTGATGATGAAATTAGAGTATGTAAAAGCACACATTTTGCCATATTGACTCCTATAAACACAACCCCTGTTCATGCCGGATTTTCTGGGCAGCACTACTCCAAATGGCTGGTCCTCTGGGCTCGGCCACACCCGGCACCCACGTGTTCTGATTGAGTCCCAGCAGGAACTCTGAGGGTGGCATGAAGATGTACGATGTCGATCTCAGTTTAATTCTGACATTTTGTTCGGTGCAGACAGCAGGGAAGAGCCCCGTGTGGGGCCTGGGCTGACAAGCAGGTTTCCGAGTGTGCGTACACGGAGCCTGCCCGGAAAAACGGGCGCCCCCAGACAGCGGCCAACCTCCTGCTTCCAGTCCTTGCCACGGGCTCTTGGCACTCGCCGGGGCCGGGCCTCAGCGGTGGCTCCAGACTCTGCTCAGACCTGTTGCAGTCTGGGCAGGTCACAGTGATGAGCATAGGGGCGGAACCCACCTCCCTCCGTGATGCCCCAGCGGGGCCCCACACTGCCCTGGATCCCATCCCGTGGGGGCCGGTTCCTCTGTGCGGGAGGGTGACCGAGCTGCAGGGGTCACAGGGAGAAGCAGAGGCAGTGAGAGGCCTCGCAGGTCGGGGCTGCACGGAGCCTCAGCGTCAGCCTCCGCCGTGGTTAACACGCCTGACCCCATCTCTGCCCACGGCCTCGCTGGGCAACGAAGGTTGTTTCTGACTTCACCTGTCACTTGATTTACGGGCTCTTAACCCTCTTTTCATTGTTCTTCTTTTTTAAAAAAAAACAAATGAATAGTAAAATCCACTGAAGATGGAAAATAGCTTTTGAAAAGTGTATGTGAGATCGTCGTTCCCGGAAAATATCCTCCACTCTCCCTTCACTTACTTTTTCTAAAGTCAGAATAAGTGTTAATTTCCCGATTCCTGGATGTGTGTAACTATCACATTTTTCCATTTAAAAAGTAAACACAAGGCAGCTAAAAGGACTTTTCCCACACTCTCATTGTGCACACTTCATGGTCCCAAAGGGACAGCATTTGACGCAAGCATATTGGTTGTACATGAATATTTCATCACAATTAAGGCCATTGCTGTGCTTTATAGTTTGTCGCTCTGCCCCCGGGTGAGACCCGCCTTTCCTTTAAAACAAAATAGACCCAAATGTCAAATATTGGGAACCAGTGAGCGCGGGAATGCACAGAAACTTCAGAAAGGCGCGATGTAAAATTTATTATCTCAGCATTGATGTTTCTATCACCGCAGGATCAAGGAGTCTCTGTCAGATCACAGGGCGTCTTCCAGCACAGACACCGGTGCTGCTTCTGAATTTCAGAGAACCTGGCAGACTAGGGAAATGTTAAAGGTAGCAGTAGCCTAATTTATCCACAGGCTGTATTTTATTTATCATTCTCTGCCCTTGGTTTGTTGCATTAAACACATTATCTTTGGACCTTCAGCAGATACTACAGATGTAACTCGATATTATTTAATATGATTCCTTTTCTTCTATTTCCAATTTAGCAGCAACGATGTAGGGAAGAACAGGCTTCCAGACAGAGAGCACAGGGACGTGACGGGCGGTGCCGCGCGCTCTGGTGGGTCTCAGTGCTGGGTCAGGCCATCCGCGATGCTGTGTCCGTGTCTGGGGCCTCAGGAACAAAGCGGCACAAGCCGGGGGCTTAGAACAGCAGAGCGCGTGCTCCGGCGTGGACAGTGTCCCCAACAGGGACTTCTCCAGTGTTTCCACCCAGCCTTCCCTGTGTGTGTCTCTGTCAGGATGTCCCCTCCCATGAGGACACAGTCACAGTGGACTAGGACACCCCAGTGACCTCATTTTTAACTCGGTCGCCTCTGTAGGAGCCTGTCCCAGCCACATCCCACTCACAGAAACCAGGTCTAGGGCTCTGACGTGTCTTCCTGGGGGCGCAGCTCCACCCATAGCGGGGGGCTCAGCTCTGCGGCTGCACGAGGCGCTTGGACAGCTCGTTCTGCCCCACAGCGTCTTGGGGGGGTCTGTCCTGTTCACACGCCACGCCATGTGGGAGATTCGTCTCTGTCCTATTCTACCTTTGAAAGGATCCGGCCTCCAGATACAAGGTAAAGTCTCGGGATGGCAGTGACATAAGGAGGCTCATCCCCTCCCCTGGGGGCACTTTCTGCGCCTCTTTCACTGCGACCCCAGGAAAATGTTTCTCCTAATCTAACAAAATATTGGTTTGTATTAGGTCATTCAACATGAAAGGTCCAATTTCAAATCAGAAGCATAGTTTACTGTATCTCAAACAGTACAATTAATCAAAGTGTGCACTTAAACTATCGACACAGTTTTGCCATCTTAACAGTAGCTTGTTTATGCCAGCAGTGAAGCCTGGAGAGTGAGTGGTGATGAAATCACAAAAGGCCTTTTCCACAGCTTGTTGAGAATTGAATATTCTTCCTTGCAAGAAGTGGTCCAAAGCCTGGAAGAAGTGGTAGTTAGTTGGTGCAAGGTCTGGTGAATATGGTGGAGGACAGAGAGTTTCCAAGTCCAGCTTCTGTAGTTTGAGCAGCGTTGTGTGTGCAACATGTGGTCAAGCGTTGTCTTGCAAGAGGCTTTGCCCGTCTCTGTTGACCAATCTCAGCTGCTTAATCACAAGCATCCTCATCATTTTGTCCAATGGGTTGCAGCAGACACCTGCTGTAATCAATGACCAGGTTTCGTGAAGCTGTAGTGGATAATACCAGTGCTGAACCACCAAACAGACACCATTAGCTTGAATATTCAGTTTTGGACTGTGTTTCGGCACTTCATCTTTATCCAGCCATTCTGCCAAATGCTTACGATTGTCAAAAAGAATACATTTTTCATCACACAAAACAATAGAAATGGTTCGCCCTTATGTTTTAACAGCAAAGAAAGGCAAACTTCGAGACGATTTCTATTCTGAGGCTCATTTAATTCCTGTGTACCCCATCTATCCAGCTTCTTTACCTTGCCCATTTGTTTCCACTAGTCCAATATTGTTGGAACAGTCACGTCAAACCTTGCTGCTAATTCACACGTAGGTTGAGACGGATTCGCTTCCACTACAGCTTTCAGCTCATCTTCATCCACCTTGGTCTCAGGTCAGCCATGTGGCTCATTTTCAAGATTAAAAATCACCAAAATGGAACTTGTCACACCACTGACGTACTGTGTGTTCACTAGCCGCATCCTTCCCAAATGCTTTGTTAATATTTTGAGCTGTCTGCACTACACTGATTCCACAACAGAACATGAATTTTTGACTTATCTATGGTTTCACAAAAATTTGAAAGATAATCAGAAGCCACAATATGCGTTTGAAAGACTGAGGCTGTACCTTCACTAGAAGCATAAAACAAGTGTCAAAGTGAAATGTCATAGATATCAACTGTCATACTTAGTACTTAAGGAAATCAGATAGTTCATACTAAATAACCTAAGTAATTCTTATCATTACCATGGTTATTGGTGTGTTTCCTCCATATGTCTCTGATTGTGTCTGAAATTGGCAGCTCTCTGTTTACACGTGTGATGTCCAGCCCCACTTTTCACAGACCCCTGGCTGCTCAGTGGGAGCGGGAGGAGAGACGTGTGCGTGAGCTGTTTCTAACTCCTCGTGGACGCCGGCCCGAGCTCCCCGACCGCGGGAGGGGTGCTCACTTTCCAGCTCTGTCTGCGCGGCAAAGGCGGCTGAGGTGGGAGATGTCGAAGGCTTTTCCTTTCCCATGACGGAATCCCAAGCGTATCTCTCTGTTTTCCTGTGGCCGGCAGGCATTAGGAGGCTGCAGAGAGCTGTGGCGCAGGCAGCGTGGGCGACACAAACCGCGGCCCTGAGAGCCCGCTCTGCTCCTGTCCCCTGGCGGGTGCCGGGGCTCTGCTTAGCGGACGTTGATGAGCCGACGTTCCACTTTGGGCGTCAGGACGGCTGATCCCACCACACTGACTGGTCTCAGCGCGGTGGTTTTGTGGTGTCGCAGGGCTGTGCTCCCGCCCTTTCAGAGACGCTGGCCTCCCGTGGCAGCGAGGACAGACCTGCCTCTGTCCCCCCCAGTGGACGTTGGGACTTCCTGCTGCCCCAGGGTGGCGCTGGCCGCCGTCCTGCCAGGTCTACGAGGCGCCGGCTTCTCCCTAGCCCGGCAGGGCTGCCCCGGGGGACACACGGCCCTGGGGGAAGGAGGCCCTGAGCCAGAGCTTCCAAAACCCGGGGCCTCCTTCCCAAGGCCACTGCGGGTCGGTGCTGTTGCCCTTCAGGCTGTCAGACGTTACTTTTCAGTGAGGATCAGTGACTTAACTCTCCTCTCGTTCTTGTTCTTAATTTTCATTTCTCTCCTCCGTAGTCTTTTTTCAGGTTTAGGCCAAGTTGGTCTGGTGACGGCTCTGTCACCATTTTTGTTTGTTTGTTTTGTTGTTTCCTCTCTTGTCTAAAATGAGCTTCCCCCGAGATTTGGAGGAAAAAGGAGGAAACTCATGGGTCCCAGCTGCTACTTTATCGTAAAACTCCTTGTCTTTTCTTCTCTTCTACACACTCCTTCTTTTTAATTCTTGACTCCCTCCTTTTTCTGCTTCTTCCTTCTCCCCTAAGCCCATTTCCGTTCCTGCGGGTTTTGCAAGCTCGGAGTAGCGCACGGCCCCAGAGACCTGCAGGGCCATCTCGGCAGGACAGGTGTTGTTCCAGGGTTTGCAGCTGTGGAAATACCCAGAGAATTTTGGTCTGAGCTGGAGTGGAGGCAGCAGGGTGGGCGTAACAGCTGCGTGGACATGACCTCTGCGTGGACACGACACCTGGGGACACGACCCCTGCATGGACACGACACCTGGGGACACGACCCCTGCATGGACACGACACCTGGGGACACGACCCCTGCACGGACACGACACCTGGGGTCGTGACACCTGTGGGGGCAGTGGATGAGCCCTGTTGGTTCTGGGCCCCAGACCTGGACCTGCCTGGTCGGGTTGTGATGATGGGGGGCAGGGAGGAGCAGGTGCAGGCGCTGTGGACGTGGCCCGTGGTCCCCCGTGCAGCCTTCCTGACATCACAGCCCTGCGTCCCGTGTGGGCGCTGAGCCACGTTCTGGGGCAGCGGGTGACTGGCTTATGGCGCATGGAGGAAGGTGGGGGGCAAGCCGAGGCCACGTGGCCCCTCTCTGGGACCGAGGAGTGTTGGGGGCTTCACAGATGGGCTGCGAGGTGCCGAGGGCCGTGGAGCAGACACATGACACACATGGGCAGCCTCCCCCGTGAGGCAGAGTGAGCTGTGTGGGTCTGGGCCTGGCGAGCGACACACCGATGTGGGGACGCTGGGGCCCAGCCCCGTGAGCAGGGGCAGGGAAGGGTTTCCGAGCGAGACACGCGTCCACCGGAACCCGCTGGTCGTGGCGGGGGATGAGGAGGAGGAGGCGCCGTCCCTGACCCCAGCAGCGGCCGGAGCCGAGCTAACGCGACTCCAAGGTGTGGACGGGCTCACTCAGGAGTGTTCGGGGTGAACTCGGGCAGGTGCTGGTGGCCCACGGGAAGTGGGAGCCGGGAGGCTGGAGTGTCCCTGCTGCGGGGCCACCAGGGCTGTCGCCATGCAAGGCCCCTCGGGGAGCGGGTGACGTCAGGCTCCTGACAGAGAGCACCGCTGCTCCTGGCCCGTGTGGAGCTGGCGGGAGCACGTGGCCTGCCCTGACCCGGGCGCCTGGTGCTGAAACACGTCTGCCCTTGGCGCGTCCCACGGTGCTGCTGGGGCGTCCGCACTGCACCTGCCTGTGGGGAGTAGAGTCCGGGTTTTGTCGTTAACGGGCAGAATGTGATTTAGTCTGTGGTTACGGAGGAACTGTCAGCACAGGGAGCTACCGGCACTCATGTCTATAGACACTTAAACAAGAGAATGACAGAGTAATTTCAGCCCACAGGGAGAGTGGGAGAGTCTTTCCCCTTTGAATACGGGTCACGCCTGACTCAGGTCTGCAGTGACCGGCTCGTGCTGTCCTGCTGGTGTCTGAGGACGGCCCGGGCTCTGACCCGTGACCAGCGCCCTGCCCTGGGGCTGTTTGGGTCCTGCCACACTCCATCCCTTGGAAAGAGCCACGTGGCTCAGGTGAGGCCACCTGCTCTTGGATTCTGTGCACATGTGAGTTCCACCATCCCTGGCATCTCACCTGCCAGTGAGTATTTGGGGAAATATATCAGTAGCAGGGTCTGATTCTGTAATTTCCCCTAAATAGGCACTTACTCTGGATAAAACCCTGGGCCTAAATAACGCATGGCCTGTGGGGCCCCAAGCACCTCCCGCCCCAGCCGCCCTGTCTGAGTCGGCGTCTGCGCCCCGTGACGGGGTGACGGTCGCATGCGGTGCGCTCGGCATTGAGAGCAGCCAGGGCCGCCACGAGGGTCTGACAGAAAGCTGCCTCCCCCCAGACCACGGCCGCCTTTGAAGCCGCCTGCGAGTTGTCAATAACAACTGCCGCCTCCATTACAAAGGGAATCGAAGGCAGAAATGAGACCCAGACGCCAGGAAATAAGCTGCGGCTCCAATCCCGCCCGGGACGGGAATTGTCTGCCGGGCTAATCCGCAGGCCGGGAGCCGCCGCCTTCCTGGGCGGCTGCGTTCTGATCCATGTCAATTACTGCACAAAGCCTCACGCCACGCGGCGGATCCTGCTCATAAGTGTTTTAGTTTTTGTTCAGTACTTTATGTTTCTGCTTCTAAATCTCACTCGCCAGCATCCGGCTGATGAGCGGAGCAGGGAAATGCAAACACAGGCGTCGCCCCCAAGGCTGCCCTCGCCTGCGTGCTCCTGCGTGACCACACCCGGCACCCATGTGTGTTCTGTGTAGAGTGGCCCTGCCACGCAGAAGTGGCGTGTTTCCTGCGGGGCCATTAGACAGGCAGACCGAGACGCTGCACATCCCAGTGTGAGCAGCCCAGTGTGAACTCCTGCATCATCCTCTGGGCAGGGCCGCACAGCCCAGTGTGAACACCCGCATCATCCGCTGGGCAGGGCGGCACAGCCCAGTGTGAACTCCTGCATCATCCTCTGGGCAGGGCCGCACAGCCCAGTGTGAACTCCTGCATCATCCGCTGGGCAGGGTGGCACAGCCCAGTGTGAACTCCCACATCATCCGCTGGGCAGGGCGGCACAGCCCAGTGTGAACACCCGCATCATCCACTGGGCAGGGCGGCACAGCCCAGTGTGAACACCCGCATCATCCGCTGGGCAGGGTCGCGGGGGCGGAGGCGCTGGGAGTGGGCTCAGAGCTGGCGGCATCGCGCAGGGAACGGCTGAGAGCGAACCCCGTCTAAGCGGCCAGACCATGGGGACCTTTGTGTCATCTAAATGTTAGGAATACATTTTAGATATGAAGTGACAAAGCGGATGGGGGCGTGGCCGGCCTCCCCGATGCTCTGCCCGTCAGCCCGATTCCCACCTCCGGCCCGAGGGTGGCGGGAGGGTCAGGCCTGTCTCACCCCGCCCCGCAGAGCAGGGTGTCTGTCACACTCGGGCGGAGGTCAGGTCTCACAACGCAGGGCCGCGTGCTCCCTTGTCCCCGAGAACGTCTGCTCCCCGGGCACCCAGCACTCGGAGATGCCCACTCGGCCCCTGGTGAGAAGGAGGCCCAGTCCCAACCGCCCCAGACCACCAGCAGCCAAGCAGACCGGAGCACGGCAGTCTCCAAACCCCACTAAATCTTTTTGGTTTTGCTCTTTCCCTTTTTATTTTTTTGGGTGGAATTTGTTGCTTGTTGAGAATGTCCTGTGTGTGTGATGTTTTCCTAAGTGCAGTGGCAGAGACGAAGAGGCCGCGTGAAGGGCCCTCGGGGACGACGCAGGGGACACCAGGAGACGCTGACGCCTGTTCTCCCTGGGACACCCCCCCCAGCGCCCTCACGCACGGGGCTGTCCCGGAGCCGCCTGGGGGAAGAGGGCTGCGCAGGCCCTCGGCGGGGCTGGCCCTGGGCTCTTCCGGACAGATCCGGAACCCACTCGGCGGTTCTGTGTTCCCTGCTAGCGTGGGCCGTGTCACGCTGAGTTTCTCCCTCCTGATGTTAATGAGTTAATTTCACTGTGTTTATAATTTTCTCATATTCTTAAAGAGAAATAAGCTGAATGTTTGTTAGGGACAGTCTCTACTGTCTACGGTGGCATTAAACCGAGGCTGCTTCTGTGGGACAGGACACCAAGTTTAAGGACAGATCTGTGGAGACAGATCATTTTCTGAAATAAATATCCACAGTAGAGACTAAAAAGGCTGAGCCACATGGGTGTAAATGAGGAAAATACTGACGTAGGAACATCCCCGAAGCTGACATCCCGTGTGGTCCTGTCACATGTCTCAGCCCTGAGAGTTCGGGCTTTTGTAGGAAACTAAACCCACTGCCCTCGTGGCTCCCAGGAACGGCTGCGGCACGACAGCTCTGGGCTGGGACTCGGAGTTGGAGAGCCGGTTCTGACCCGGGCAGTGTGCGCCTGGACCCCACCCCAAGAGGAAGACTCAGAGACGCCCCCGAGCGGAGACTCCAGCCCACGGCTTTCCCGCGTCTGTGGTGACCCGTGACTGCAGCGGGAAAGCGGAAGACGGAGATGACACTGGCCAGGCCGCCTGTCTGTGCAGGGGCCAGCGCCTTCCCAGAGCTGCGCAGGGCGGCCCGCGGTGCTGGCCCTCCAGGCACCCAGACCCCACCGCACAGGCCCCGGTGGCTTCTGCGTCGGAAGCTCCTAGTGACTCTGGCCCCGGCCGTCCCGGCCCTCATGGGTGCCCTTCATGGTGACCCGGACGCCCTCAGAGGCTCCTGCCTGGAGTCGCCGTCCCTCTGCTCACCCGGCCCTCTCCTCGCCGCCCGCTCATCCCTCAGAGTCAGTGCGTTTTGACGTCGGTGGAAGCGGAATCGGGGTGGTTGACACGGAAAGAGAAAAAGAACGTAGACTCTCGGGGGGTGTTTAAAAAGCAGCCCTAACCCCACGCATGGCCACACCGCGCCCCAGAACGACTTTCAGTGTCTGAGGCTGGACTCCCTGGCCCTCGGGTGACGCGGTGTCTGTCCCCTGCGCTGAACGGGGGATGGAGCCTGGAGCCCGGCCCCTCGGTCAGGCTGCCCGATGTCAGAGCGCTGGCTCCCTGGGACCTTCTCTCAGCGGTTCCAGAACAGCCTTCGATGTCCCCAGCTGGGAAGACCGAGCGTCCGTAGTTAGCCCAGCCCTGTCCTCAAAGGAGCGAGTTCTTTTTGACTCACACGTGTCAGAATGTGCTGGTGCCCATTTGCAAATGCACCTTTCTTTAATTTTAAAGCAAAAAAAATGCATTTTAAGAAGTGCCACGAGGCCCTTTGCCATCATGTTTGTTCATGTTATTAATCTGATTTAAATGAAAATTATCCTTTATCCGGCCCCCCCACACGCACACTCTTTCTCTCTGTAAAATCGGAAGGTCACACCAAATGCTGTTTCCCTCCCTGCAAGATGCGCGGGGCTGTTTTAGGGCCGATTAGTGGCAGTGCCGCAGCAACGCGCCGTGGGTGGTGACGCGGTTATCATTCCTGTGATTAGTTTCACCTTGTAGCTGTGTCTCTGAAAACGCAATTAACAGTTTCATATTCGGCGTGGAGAGCTTTTATTCCCGCTGCATGGTGGGCAGCATTTGCATCATAAAAAACGCCTAATTGGTAAACACGGTCCTGCGGCGTCTCCGCCATCCCGCTCTCCCGCGTTAATTGGCCCGGCTTCAGCACGGGCTGGGTGGGATTTCAAAGGCTGCCGCGGATTAGAGACCTGGCAAGCGCCTGTGTTTCAGGGAAGCGACTCCAAGGAGACTCGGGGAAAAATATTTTAAATTAATGCCGATTGCAGGCGACGGCGCTTGTCCCAGTGTTGCCACGGAAACCGTTTTGCTGCTAATCCGATGGGGGTGTGTGTGTGTTGGCTTCGTCCCTCCTGACCTTCAGAGAGAAAGTCAGTGGCACCGGCTGTCTGCGCCTGGGTCGAGGTGGCAGCTGAGCGGCCCCGGCCTGACCTGGCCACTCTCCGTGACTTCCGTGAACCACGGCCCCTCCCCCGCCGGCTCAGCCAGGCGCTCTGGGTTGAGCGCAGCGGGGCAGCCGTGTGAGGTCCAGACTCGAGGCTGCAGACACCGCGTGGCGTGTGCCCTGTGGAGAGCTGCCCACTGTCCACGTGGAAATGCCTCCCTGCCCCCCCTCCCCTCCCCTCCTTGCGAAGAGACAGAATGGCCAGGCGGTTCCCGAGACAGGTGGCACCGTGCCCTGTTCCCTGAGGTGCGGGCTGTGGGCCTGAACGGAAGCGTGCTCAGAGCGGCTCCTGTCCTGCAGCGAGGAGCACCGGGCGGCCACGCAGGGCGGGGCTTCCCCTCCAGGCTCCCCGAGGCTGCGACGGCTGCGGAAGTGACACAGCCGTTCCCGTCACGTGGCCGGCAGGAGGTGGCCCTCTGCAGGGACGCACCTGCGGCTCCGTGGCAGAAGCCTCCCCTTCTCCCCCAGGTTCTGTGTATATTTTTGTCTTAATTACGAGGCTCTAATGAACAGATGTTTTCCCCTTAGTGTTGAACGTGGGGCTGCCAGACAATTGGAATAGACAGACATGTTTGTTATTTGTTTTGAATTCCTACAAATAGCTAGTTGCTTAATTGCAGAAAAAAAAACGGAGAAAGAGCTCATGTGTTCTCAGCTAGTGGCAAAAATCAGTTCCTTTATTTGAAAATTAACAAAAAGAACCGCTGCTGAGTAAATAGGAAAAGGTGATGGTTTCCCTTGAAAGCAGATTCCAAATGTACAGGCAGGGAGGGGGGGGTGGGCGGGGGAAGCAGGAATCCGTCCCTGACATTAGCATGTGGCAGGAAAGAAAAACAGGGTCCCTTGCAGTGGACACGGAGTGGACAGAACTCTAAACTGGGGGCAGACGGTCCCTGGCGCTTCCAGGGCGGGTCGCTGGTGGGCCCACCTGCCCTCACCCCGTCCCAGACGACACCTCCTGCCTCACTTGAGCACCCCCAACTCTGTCCGCTGTTTGCCACAGTTTAACTAAAAGGACCTCAATTTTGTTTTTATCGACAGACTGGGAATTCGTTCATTTTAGGTTACAAACATGGGAACAAATGGAGAAAAGGCAACTAGATATTATGGCTTAGAGAATTTTGGAGCCTGACAACCACCTAATTAGATTCACCGAGGAGCACAGATGAGCGCAGGTTAGCACTCAGCAGCACTTGTGGGAAGGCAGGAGCTGCCAGATCCCCAGGCATTTGGGGCTGGAATCATTTTCCTCTGCAATTTCCAAACCTTTCATTTCAGAAATTCACTTTTATGAGATTTATAAGATAGAAGGGAAGAAAAAAAGAGAAACAAATGAGAGAAGGGAAAGGGAAGAAAGACATTCTGGAGAAATTTGTGTTCTCTTAAAAATTAGAAAATGAAAGTAAGATTTTGCATTAACTGCAAAACAGTAGTTTTAAATCTTTTTTGGAGGAAGGGGAAAATTGGAGGGATAGAGGTACAGGATGGATGGATGGATGGATTTATGGATGGATGGGTGGATGAAGGATGATAGAAGGATGATGGACGGATGGATGGATCAGTGGGTAGATGGATGATGGGTGGATGATGAACAGGTGGATAGACACAGGGATGGCTGATAGATGCATGGATGAGTAAGTGGATGGAGGGATGGGTAAGTAGACAGATGATGGATGATGGGTAGATGGATGAACAAGTAGATGGACACATGCATAGATGAACAGGTGGATGGATGATGGATAGATGGGTAAGTGGATGGGTGGATGATGAATGATTAATAGATGGGTGAACAGGTGGCTAGACACATGGACGGATGAACAGGTGGATGAAAAGTGGATGGATGGATGGACGGGTAAGTGGATGGGTGGATGGTGGATGGATGGACGGGTAAGTGGACGGGTGGATGGTGGATGATGGTTGGATGATGGATGATGGTTGGATGGATGGGTGGATGGTTGGATGGAGAATCTTCAGCAATCGGGATGTCCCTTCCTAATGGAATAGTATCTTGGCAAGTTGCCTGACCTGCTGAGGGAGCTGACTGGGTAAGAAGGGAAGCCCTGGGGCTGTGATTCTGCAGTGGAATTCAGGGAACGGAGTATTTCCTCCAAGGAGCTTGCTGTTCATCTGCTGGGACCCTGCCGAGCTAGAGAAAACTGGTCACAGGCATGAGAGGGTAACATTCGCCTCTCCCGTTCATGGCTGAGTTTTTGCCGACCTCGTGCACTTCCTCCTGTCCCTGGCAGCAGCCGTGGGCATTGACAGACCCACGTCTCCACTGAGAGGTCCCTGCCTTTTCATCATGGGTTGAAAATGCACGAGATTGTAACCGTGAGCACCCCGGGTGGGCGCCTTGTTCAGGTTCTTGGGTGCATGTGCTCTCCGTACAGACCCCACGTGAGGGGGAGCATGGGGTGTCCGCTGCCCTGTCTGTGGTGGGAGGGTGGGCACACAGCTTCTCTCAGTCTGCAGTTCTGTCTTCTTTAGTCTCTGCCGCAGCCCACCAAGAACGCAGTATCTGATGCCAACCGCGTTTAGCCTCCTCCCGCCCCGTGGAGAGGTGGCTGAGCCTAGCGTCTCTTCTCCTCTTCCTCCTGTAGAACTGACAGTTTGACTTGGGCACGTGGTCACCCCCACCTAGAGTAAAATCTACATTTCCAAATTCCCTTTCATCTAGGTGTGGCCACTCGATTAAGCTCTGGCCGGTGGATATCAGCGAGCATGCTGTGTTTGTTCCTTCTTCCTTTCCCTGCCTCATTCCTGCACCCAGAATGCAGATGTGATGGCTGGAGCCAAAGCTACACCGTGGTCCGTGAGGTGACCTGGGACTTTGGAGAAAGGAGGGAGGAGCGAGGCTGCTTCGTGGATCAGAGGCTCCATGTCAGCCCCGGAGCACCTGCTTCCACGTTTTTGCGTGAGGGACACGTCAGCTGTGTGGTACGAGCCATGGCTGTTGGGGCTCCCCTGTTCACCTGCAGCCCCAGCTGGTGCAGAGGCAGCACCGGGGACCCCCACACACACTGCCCGCCCGGCACGCATGTAAACGGGGCCTCCACACCCCCACCCAAGCTAATCACTCGATACACTTTTTAAAAATCTTTCTACATTTTGTGGATTTTGATCATTTTTCCAAGTGGATTTGTTACTCCTTACTTTAAAATTTTCCACTTTGGCTTACTAAACACTGCAGACTTATTTTCTTCAGAACGTTGCTGTCTGAGTGACGTAAGCTCGCTCGACTCTGCCTCACCCTGACTGAACGGGCGCGAAGTGACATCACGCGTCTGTGTGTCGGCATCTCCGGGCACCTCTCCCGCTTCCCTTCATCCTTCACGTGTGCACTCGCTCACTCCCGGATAGTCTCAAACACCACGAAAAATGGAAATGATGGAGTTGCGTTTCCTGCCCTTGTGCGTTCACAGTCTGTCACCAAAGGTGCTGGGGAGGACAGTTACCCACAGTGACAGCACGAACAGCTCATCTGCAAAATGGAAATGAAAGCAACTCCATCCCTGCTCAGTGACGGTCTCCTATTCCTGTCTACGTGGAGTCCGGAATCCTTGCTCAGTTACGGAAGCTTCCTTCTGGATTGGTACAGTTTTCTCACAAAAGGAAAGAAACAAAAAAAAAAAAAGAAAAAACAATGATTTGACCAAGAAAGAACTGGGAAAAAAGCACCTTACTGTAAAATAGCTATTTGTGACCAACTAAACCAGCTGGATATTTTTTCCAAATAAGATTATTTTTTCTCACTTTTTAAAAACAAGACTGTTCTCGCACACGTCTCCTCTCGCTTTCTCAGTAGGTTCAACGGAACTTCCCTGCAAGACAGAAACTAGACAAGGGCTTATTTCACACCTGGCCCCTCTCTCATGACCATTCGTTTGTAAAACAAGTTCCCAAAAGCAGCAGAGTGGACAAAACACGAGACGTAGCTCCTATGATCAGTTTTGCATTTGCATTTCATAATTTTACTTCTTTCTTTGCTTGTGACTACGGACAAAGCCAGGCATCGTGCTGTGCTCTTAACCTGCACCTCTCTCCATCCGGGGCACAGCGGGCCAGGCCGTGAGGGTGGCCGGCGGTTTGGGGCTTCTTTAAACATGTGCGGCCGCTTCTGGGTGGTGGACGCTCAGACCGGGGTTCAGCCAGGCACCTGCGCGTCTTCGGTTCAAGGCAGTGACCGTTTGCAAGAACGGATTTCAGAGGCAAAGATGGCACAATTCTTAGCAATAACTGGGAGTTTGGGGCGATGGCATTGATCTGCTGTGAATCCTCCTTGTTTATGTTATGGGAAAGCAGAGGCTGGTGTGAGAGTGCTTCACGGTGGCAGACAGGCCCATGGTGACACGAGGACAGTTCTGTGTTGGGGACATCACTGTGAAGATCCCCTGGTAAACATCGCTTTGGTGGTTTCCAAGCTCACCTGGACGGCCGTGGTCGGGGATTCCACGTGGGTTCAGGTACCGGCTGACCTCTAAGACCTTCTGTGGCCAGAGTGAGAATATTCGGGGTGGAGACTCCTGTTAGAGTGGGCTCTTCTCTCCGCCTCAGCCGCCGGGACCGCCCGGGCCAGGACGGGCAGCCCCCGTGTCCGAGCCGTGCTGCAGGCGTGCGCTGGTGCCGGAGAAAGCCTTGCGACCCGTGAAATGAGGGCTCTTAGTCATCACGAATAACTCAGTTTCTGTTTACTGTGCTTAAGGCAACAGAGAAATAAGCAATATTTTTAAAGGACAGACTTCAGTTTAAAGTATTATATATAAACCTCTCATACTGGTACTACGCAGGTAGGTTTAAGTTATCCTGAAAATACATTTATTTTGAATACCTTTTACCTAATTGGTGCTAAATAAATGGGGAGCTACTATGATTTCTTTAAAACTTGAATTTTTTCCCTGTGTTTTTCAAGAGTTACAGGATTCGTTCATCGTGTGTTAACCTAAATGCAAAACGGGCGTCACGGAACAGAATTGACTTCATAGAAGTGGTTGGTAGTGTTTGTTTCGAGGTTCTGAGTGAATCCTCCAAGCTTGGGGCTCTTACTTGTCAAGTTTAGACATGACCTGGTGTGTGACACGCCCGTGCTGTGAACGTGACTCAGAGCAGAGCTCGTGCGTCTGCGGGTTCACTCTGGACACCTCAAGGCCCCCGTGGAGTCTGAGGCCCCCCCTGGTGTCTGAGGCCCCCCCCGTCTGAGGCCCCCCCCGTGTCTGAGGCCCCCCCTGGGTCTGAGGCCCCCCCTGGGTCTGAGGCCCCCCCAGTGTCTGAGGCCCCCCCGTGTCTGAGGCCCCCCCAGTGTCTGAGGCCCCCCCCGTGTCTGAGGCCCCCCCGGTGTCTGAGGCCCCCCTGGGTCTGAGGCTTGGGCACCTGCGGAGCTGCCGAGGGAGGAGCAGAGGCTCCCGGCGTCTCCGGAGCCTGCGGGGTGCGGAGGGGACAGACCCCCACCCCAGAGAGACTGTGCCACGTGCTGGGCAGGCCGAGGGCCTAGGGGTGCTGAGAGGAACAGGGCGGGTGTTGGGGCAGCTGCGTCCTCAGGCGCGGGAGACAGGGATGGGGACCAGAGGAGGCACCGGCGGAGGCCCGCGGGGTCGTGCAGGCCACGGGGGAGGGGCAGGTGAGGCCGCCAGGGCGAGAGCAGGACTGGCTGGGCGGGCGGGGCCACCGAGGGCACAGGGGTGCCAGGGAGGGGGGTACAGTGAACAATGGACGTGGGCATCCGGGAGCGCGGAGCACTCACGGTTCCAAATCGGGAATTCGAGCGCTTGTCTGGTGCTGCCTCTGTGCCCGTTTCCGGGAAGCTCAGAGGCAGATTCTTCTCCAGCTTCACACGCCTGGAAGAGCTACGCCCAGGCTGGCGTCGGGAGGAGAAGGGCGGATCTCAGGGTAAATTTTACTTTTTGGCCAGAATTTAAACGTGTCCTGACACTCAGCCCAATGCCATGGTTTTTACTTCAGTGGGAAATTTTACTCATCCGAGATCTCTGGCCTCATCATTGGAAACTTTATTATATTTTAAATATGCCGTTATTTACAAATCACACATACTACCATTTTTGTCATTTGTGGGTTCTGCTCTTGAATGCTGAATCGACTTCATTTGCGTTTAAAATAAGGTGCTCCCTTTCCCGTGGACAACAGCAAGTAGCTCTCTCAAATGAGGCGTCTTTGGGGAAACTGATTGTTGGGAAAGAACTCGTGTTAGTGAATGGCGTGGGTTGTACATCGCTGGGCCCCAGACTGCTTGCACGGACGCTGGGCGGAGGCAGGTCTGGTCAGCAGTGAAGGGGTTTTGAAGCCCAGCGTGGAGAGAGGGCGAGGAGACGTCCGGAACACCCCAGGTGCGCGAGTGAGAGGCGCGGGGCCCCCGGGAGGCCGGGTGGGGCTTTGCTGTTCTGGGTGAACGAGGGAGTTCCCGCCGCACCGTGAGAGCTGGTGGCACCGGGGGTCCGTGGCCCTCAGGCTTCCAGGGACTCAGGCCAGAGACAGGACCCGCAGACACGGGTCACGGAGAAAGGCGGGGATGCCAGCACGCGTGCTCAGCGTCTGCAGCAGCGTGTCACGCTGGGAGCAACGTGGTCCACAGTGAAAATGTGAAAACAAGCCTAGAAGGCTGAACCTCGAGACAGACACGCCTGTGCGTGGAAGAGAATGTAGACAGGGAAGTTCCGTGGAAGCTTCTCCCAGATCCCCGCAGCTGCCAGGACACCGGAGCGGATGGCGTCTGCAGGACGGGGCGGCCTCGGGAGGAGCCTTTACCTTCGTCCCCGGCCTCCTGCCCCCAGCCATGGTGAGAGAGCGTCCTGTGTCTGACCCCATGTGTGTGTGTGTGGCAGCGGTGATGGCAGCCGAGGAGACCGGTGCACACCCACCCGCGTGTTGGCTGGAGAGCAGGTGGGGAGGGCCCTCGCGTGGGCTGTGCTGAGCCGCGAGGTCCTCTCCGCCCCGACACCCTGACTGCGTGACGCCGCTGGAACTTCCACGGGGCCTTGTCCCTGAGCCCTGATGCCCCACGTGTGTGCTTCTGGAAACACCGCGACCCCAGGTGGCCCCGATCAACACGTCAGCCTGAGCGGACCCCGTCCCGTCTCCTCTGTGTGGGCAGGAGATGGAGCCCACAGGGCCTGACTTGCCCGGCCTGGGGGGCCGCTGCCTGGCCCCCAAGCCCTGAGTCTGTCTCTGACCCGGGTGCTTGGCCCTTGAAGAATTTGCTGCCACCCACAGCTGGAACGAAGCGGCTTCCCGAAAGGGAAAGGAACGACAAAAAGGTGGCGTCACAGATCGCGTTTTCCTTGGTTGTAGTTTTGCCTGGGACGGGGCCGGCGAGGGGCCAGCGCCACACTGAGGCCCAGGACAGCAGGGGGTGGCTGCATTTCTGCAGCGTTGGGAAGGCGCTCCGGACGCCAGGGGACCCTCGAGGTCCACAACAGGCCACAGGCGAGCTGTCCCACTCGGAAGAGCAAACAGGGTTTGGACTTTCTGGGAAAGGTCGGAAACAACTCACGGGGTCCTTGGCATTTCTATCTGTGCTGCCTAAGCGAACTGTATCTCTCTTTAAAAAAGAAAAAAGGGGCTATGTGTCTGTTCTTGTGCCAGGACCCTGCTGTTTTAATTACTCTAGCCTTGAAGTACAGCTCGAAGTCTGGTAGACTGACACCTCCCAGTTTGTGCCTTTTACTTAAGATTGCTTTGGCTACATGAGGTCTTCTCTGGTTCCATACAAAGCATAGAATTATTTTTTCTAGATCTGTAAAGAATGATGATGGTACTTGATAGGGATTGCATTAATTCTGTAGATCATTTTAGGTAGTATGGACATTTTAAGGATATTGATTCTATCAATCCATGAGCAAGGTAGATTCTTCCATGTGTTTACATCTTCTACAATTTCTTTCCTTAGTGTCTCGTAGTTCTCCCTGTATATGTCTCTCACTTCTTTCGTTAAATATGTTCCTAGATATTTAATTTTCTTTGAGGCTATTATAAAAGGTATTGTGTTTTTGATTCCAGTTTCAGTTTGACTGTTATTGGCGTATATGAATGCCTCTGATTTGTGTGTATTGATTTTGTATCCTGAGACTTTACTGAATTCATTTATCAATTCTAGGAGTCTCTTCGTTGAATCCTTGGGGTTTTCTAGGTATATCATATCATCAGCAAAGAGCGAGAATTTGATCTCATCTGCCCCCATTTGGACGCCCTTAATTCCCCTCTCTTGTCTAATTGCTCTGGCAAGGACTTCGACACTGTGTCGAATAGAAGTGGAGTTGGGGGCAGCCTTGTCTAGTCCCGGTTCTCAGTGGGAATGGTCTCAGTTTTTCCCCATTCAGTATGATATTGGCCGTGGGTTCATCATAAATGCACTTGATAATTTTAAGGTATGACCCGTCTATGCCTATTTTGTTAAGAGTTTTTATCATGAAGCTGTGCTGCACTTTGTCAAATGCTCTTTCTGCGTCTACTGAGAGAATCACGTGAACGTAGCCATTGCGAGTAGAACGTAGCGTCGGTCACTTTCCTATAGACGTCACGGCCGCAGTGACAGCAAACCCAGAAGCCTGGTGCGCTCCGCCGTGCTGCGCCCCTGAGGCCCAGTGAGGACACGGCGAGGACCGGGGCCTGGGATCTGCGTGTGGAGAGTCACGTGGCCAAGAAAAGCTGTGGGACGTGGCATGAGTCTCAACAGAGGCCCCAGGAAGGGCTGGGGTACCTGTGGACACCTGGGCAGTGACTCCTGCCCTGGAAGTACCTCCTGGTCCCATGTTTTCACCGAAAGGCCTGACCTGAGCGTCGGGCAGAAATCCCAGGTCCCCAGGATGGGAACGTCTCGGCCTCCAAGTGCCAGCCTTGCTGTGTGGCCACCGAGTTAGGAGAAGCAACATGAACTTCCTGCTCTGAGTGTTCTAGGTACACGTATCTGTACACACATGTGTTTGGGGCCACATGTACTAAACGCTAACGGCACCTACATCAGGCGTGTACGTCGTGGTGCAGGCGGTAGTCCTCGTGTGGCAGAGGGGACGGAGCCCCGAGGAAACACCCACCCAGGGCTCTTCCCGCCCCTTCCGTGGAGAAGCCCTCAGGCCGGAGCAGCCGTTCCCTGTCCCCCAACAATCGCTCCGAGCTCGGACGCCTCCTGCCTCCGCTCCCCCACACGCCTGCCGCTCTGAAGGCAGCTGGAAGCCGGGACGCCGTGGCCGAGCCTGTTTTCTGCGTCTCAGGTGGGTTTATCGGCACCCACGATTTCTATCTCAGCCAGCGTCAGATTAGCGAGTTCCACACCAGCTTAGGCGTTTTGCTTAGTGACCTTTCTCTTCTTTGCATTTTTTAGAAGAAATCAACAAAGACAGCGACCGTAACCTTTCCGTACTCACTACATAAGCTGCTCCCGCCTTGGGGAGGAGCTGCGAGCGCCGGCCCCGCGTCCTCCAGGTGGAAGCGCCACGGCGTGTGCGCAAAAGCGGCCGTGCGCGCTTCTCCCGCTCGATTCTGTGTCTGTGTGTATGTAACGTCAGCGTTTAGCATTTCCACGATACGTTTTATACTCTAAGAGGCTTTAAAACCATCCATCACAAATATTACCATTATTGTGAGAAGAACAGAAATAAGCATTTTAAAGATAAAATTTGGCAGAGGAGGAGATTTTTACAACCATTCTGTAAGAATGAGCTCAGAGTCACAGAGGTGGAAATTTGCATTTACTTGCGTGGAGGGCATGGTTTATGAAACCTCTGGGAATCAAACATTGTCGCAAATGTTTAAAAAATGAAAACAAACGTAGGTGGGGCAGAATGCAGTGGGGTGAGCATTTCCGCGCCAGCATGCGGTGCTGTGAGATCCTGAGAATGAAACTGTCAGCACAGTGATGGGGTTTGGCTGTTTCTGTTATCTTAGAGAAATGTAATGCAAACAAGCAGCAAGAATATAGTGGACAAGTGTGATTTTTCTTAATTGTTTTTTGTTTGGCTAAGGCATGATTCATAGCAAAGAAATGCATGTGCTTCTTTTAAAACGTGTTGGTTAACTTTATATTTGCTGAGGACGGCACGGGAAGCACGGGGAGCTTGGCATGCAGATGTGGGTTCCGCGGGGCGCTGCAGTGTATGCCGTGGTGCTTCAGAGGGAGGCAGCACCGAGGGCCATTTCTTAGTATGACAGTCACAAGCCCTGGTTCTCTCCCTGTGCAGCGGAGTCCCAGCGTTTGGATGCCGTTTGTCTGGTTTACGGTTGGAGGAGGATTCTCTGCAGTCACAGTGCAGCAGAGCTTGCATTCAGATGGTGCCAAATAGGAGACAGGCCAGTGGATTGTGCAGCACCCGTGTGCCTCTGGGCCCGTTCCCAGCGTGGGGACAGCCCTGAGCAGCGCAGACGCCCGTCTCTAGAAGGCTGCAGACCTGTGTTTCCAGACTTTTCCGTAGCAAACAGATGATGTTGTTTACAGGTCTCCTGATGGTGGCAGCTACACTTGCAGTTCTGCTTGGGAAGCTCTTTCCCGAGACGGTGGCTGTCAGGTCATCGCTGCCATTGAGCAGGGTCCCGTTCTGCCGCGTAGGCGTTACCTGTGCCATGTGTAGGCGGACGTGTCCAGAGTGTGAGGCATGCCCGTCACTCGCCCTTCAGACCCCCATGTGCGTGCGTCCTGGGGTCACAGGTGCAAGAAATGGCTCTGGAATCAGCCGCATCTAGTTCCGAATTTTGGTTCCAGTTTGTGTGGCTGTGTGGGCTGTGTGGGCTGCGTGGGCTGAGTGGGATGCGTGGGCTGTGTGGGCTGAGTGGGATGCGTGGGCTGCGTGGGCTGTGTGGGCTGAGTGGGATGCGTGGCTGCGTGGGCTGTGTGGGCTGCGTGGGATGCGTGGCTGCATGGGCTGTGTGGGCTGCGTGACTGCGTGGGCTGTGTGGGCTGCGTGGCTGCGTGGGCTATGTGGGCTGTGTGACTGCGTGGGCTGTGTGGGCTGCGTGACTGCGTGGGCTGCGTGGGCTGTGTGGGCTGCATGGGCTTAGGCGAGTTCTTTAGGTCTCTGAGCTTCAGATTCTGACCCATGAAAACTCCCTGAACGCTGTGTCTCGGGGCTGCCGTGAGCGTGGACGTGGCCCCTCTGTAAAGTGCCCGCGTGGGCGGAGCAGGCCTCTGGGAGCTCCTCCTGTCCCCACCTGCACCTGAGTCCCAGCCCCTCCCCGAGACCCGACCTTCCTCACACTTCCCAGCAGATCCCGAAAGGCTGAGTGCCAGGTCGGTCCTCGCTGAAAACTGAAGCAGAGGAAGAGGAAGGACAGGTATTAGAGGGTTTTAGCATTTGCAGCGTTTCTTCCCAGGCATGTCGAAGACATTTTACTCGGGTGATCTGCTTTGAGGGCCCCCCGCCCCAGCCCAGGACGAAGCGTGGCCACGGTACCACGTCTCTCCTGCCTTTGTTCTTATTTCTGAAGCCATAACTGTAACCTTTTGTTTCATTCCCTGGCTATTCCCCTGACTGCAACCCGAGAGTTGTCTGTTGGCAAAAGAGAACAGTTATTAGTGATGCCGCAGTTAATTAAAACCAGAAACCAAAGGCCAAGGTTTGTCAGTCAAACGTCTGCAGCCAGTGCTTGGATGCGCCCAGCCGGCCCCCGGCTTCCTGAGCTGACGAGCTTTGAAAGGGGGCGCAGGCCTCAGGGGCAGGGGCCGCTGGTCATTCCGGTCACAGAGCTTCTGGTGGGGAGTCGGAGGGCTGACCGCAGACAGTGACCACAGACGGCAGGTCTTCCCCTCGGCTGGGCGGGCTGGGGAATGTTCCAGATCACTCAGTGCCCACTGGCCCCGGCCCTGGTGTCACCGGCCAGGGCAGCCAGAAGTCGGTCCCAGACTCATGTTTTCAACCTGGAAAACTCCGGGCAGGCAGGAGGAGTGGGAGGGACATGAGCCTGAGTCGATGGTCTTTGTCTGACTGCTTTTATCTGTGAGCAGCGTCGAGGGTTAGTGAGCAGTTCAGGAGGCGCCGTGCTCAGTCACCGTGAGACTATTTCACTTCGCGACGAGCTGTGAGGACGGCTCTGCTGCTTATTTAAGCAGAGACCGTGGGGAGCAGCCTGGAACCCTCCGTGGCTGGAGCAAGGGGGGATGTTTGGGTCCAGGCGGCTAAATCTGCTTTAGGCCAGAAATACAGCCTGTTTGTGCCGTGTCGCAAGGACACAGCCGTGGGTTCTCCAGGAGCGCGGCTAACGTTGACAGGAGACGCTCTCGGTGGATGCAGGGTCGGGAACGGGTGGGCATTCGTGGTGGTCAAGGGGGCAGCCAGTTCTGGGCCGCAGACCAGCCGGCACCGCCAGCACCTCTGCTGCCCCACGGACCCCAGGCCGTCTGTGGACCGAGTCCAGCCAGGACCGACGCTGAGACTCCCCACCCCTGTGGAAAGACGGCCGACCATCCGGAACACCGCCCTCGTGCGTGGGCGTGAGGGAGGGAGTCTGTGCAACTGAAACCTCGGATTACAACTTAAAGTGGAATTCATCTTAAAAATCACATTTATTGAGCTCAAAATGTAAGACTGAGTTATTAAGTGTACTTAAGCTCGAGCTTGCATACCGCCTAGAGCAAGTGCTGCACCGAGGCTGAGTGTCTCTGCCGGTCTCCCACCGGCCGGAGGTCCTCGCGGACGGACGGCCGCGGCTCCGGGGAAGAGCAGCAGCTGGGACAGGCCTCGGCTCGGCCTGGAGTCCGCTGCTCCCTCGCTCCGAGCCAGGGTTTTAATTCTCTAATTACTCTGTGGCCCTTCCAATTTCACAGAGGAGTCCAAGTTAATTATTCGGCCAGGCAGTTAATTAAAACAAGGATGAGGTCTGGGTCTGAGACTTAGAAAGCTGAAGCCCAACCGAGCCGCGGCTCCCAGACCCTCCTGCCGCCCAACTCATCTCTGGCCTGGGACGGGCTGGTCCCGGCACCTCGCAGGGCAGGAGGCTCCCGGCTCCGTGTGACGCCGCCCTGGCCACCTCCGTCTGCACAGAAAGTGGGCTCGTGTGGTTCCTGCAGTGTGTGGGGTCTCCAGTGTGCTCTGTGTCCTGGGGAAGTTCTGGTCTGGGGACGTCCAGCTGCGTGTTCAATATGCAAGGGCGGATCCGGGAACTGCGCTCCGCTCCCTGCCCCTCTACGAGGCGCCTTCCCACTGCCTTCCTGGGCCTTCCCGGGGGCTTCCTGGGCCTTCCCGCCACGGAGAGCTTGTGTGCACGGCAGGAGGGGTGGGGGCTGCGGGGGCCAAGAGGGCATCCGGGGAGAGCAGACGGGGCGGATGTCAGGGCCACTGTCCGTGGGCTTCCCACGAAACCCCTGGCAGGGGGTTCCTGAGCCACGGCTGGACCAGGTCCCACCTGCCCCCTCTGCGGGGCTGAGGCACCGAGTGCTGGTCCTCCTTGGGGGCCCAGGGAGGCGAGTCCCCCTGTGGGACCAGGAGCCAGTGGCCGCCCCCCAGATCCATTCGTCACCACTGGATTTAAAGCAAAACAACTTTTTTCTACGCAAGTACAAATTATTTCCGGGAGCAATAAATCCGTGGAAAAAAGAAAGAAAAATACTCCACAATATGTCCCCTATTCCTGTTTTGGGATAAGGGCATGTCCACACCAGCCGGAGAGAACCTGCCTATCACCTGCCAGGTGTGAAGGGCAGGAGGGCAGGTGGGGCAGGTGGGGCAGGTGCGGAGGGCAGGTGGGGCAGGTGCGGAGGGCAGGAGGGGCAGGTGGGGCAGGTGTGGGGGGGGCAGGTGGGGCAGGTGCGGAGGGCAGGAGGGGCAGGTGGGGCAGGTGCAGCAGGTGGGGCAGGTGCAGAGGGCAGGAGGGGCAGATGCGGCAGGTGGGACAGATGCGGAGGGCAGGAAGGGCAGGAAGGGCAGGAGGGGCAGGTGGGGCAGGTACGGCAGGTATAGCAGGTGCGGGGGCCACCTGGGCAGCTGGAGCCCTTGTGCTGGGCCTGCTCAGCTGTGGGAGGAAGTGGGGGGCGTGAGGAAATGAGAAGCTAAAATTCTCCGCACACTTACTGGGGAAAAACAAAAACCCACACCAAAACGAAAACCCTTAGCAAAGCAATCTGATCAAAGCAAAGGTTAGTCTTCATCATATTTCTGAAGGATAGTCTATTTTTAAAAACTACCTTTCCTTAAACTGGAGTCACTGCAGAAGTCAGGTTTCGATGGATGGTTCTCCCTTCCGCTCAGGTAGATTCTCTCCTCAGCTGGGAGGCGGAGCCACGAGCCAGGTGTGGCTGTCAGGACAGGAACAGGTGGCTGCCCCTGCCACCCCGGGGCTGGGAAACTGCCGGCAGCATCCTGTCCTGACACTCTGGGTTGTTGCTGTCGGAGCTTGGACTCATGGTCCCAACCTCGTGGTGTTTGACGAGCGCTAGTGGTGTCAGGACTGGCAGTTTGCCCCGAAGCACGGCCGGGTGGTCAGGTCTGTCCCCGAGTCACGGGCAGGCTTGGGGAGTCAGATGAGGACACAGCCCGGCAGAGACTGTCATATATTGCACAGCATTTGTAAGCTGGGAACGACCTTCAGCTTTCAGAATGAGGAGTCGTGGGCTGAGGGTGAAGCCATCGGTCTGAAGCCACGTCTGCGGTCAGGCCGAGGTGCTGCCCCCCCCGATGGCCATGGGAAGCCCACGGGGTCCCCTCTCACTCGTTCCTCATTCGAATTCTCCTCCCTAAAACGTGGCGACAGTGCCTGCTGGTTGGTTTGTGTTCTGTCAATTTTAAGAACAGGAGTGTCAGGAAACTTCACTTTGCTTCTTCGCAAAAGAAAGGGAAAGGAGACCTTGCAAGTGGCAGCCGCGGGTTTTGGAACTAGGCCGTGAGGACAGATGTGACGCAGGGAGCCCCGAGCACACGTGGCACCCGGACGGTCACCGACCACTGGGCTGTCATCATGGGCCACAGGTGCTCTGGGGGTGGTCCTCAGACCCGCCTGCTCACCCCGATGCCCCCTGGGGGGTCCTTCCCCCGGTCAGGCTGACGCCAGTCTCAGATCCACTCTCGGGGGTCCAGTCTCACCGTCCCGGCCCGCGTGAAGGGATGCTCTCACGGCCCCTCTTGCGGGCCGGCCAGGTGGCCCTCGTGGCCGTCGGTCCCCTCTCTCTGGTGTCACAGCAGGACGGCTCCGCGCTGGCGGGTGGTTAGGGCTGCGTCTTTCCTGAGCATTCGGGGGGCGTCTTTGGAGGCCCCGGCTTCTGCCTGGGCCTGGACGCGCCGTGGACGTCACCTCCGAGGGGAAGGACGTCGGCCGGCAGCCTGCTCTGCCCCGACCAAGTACGAGGATGCGCCTGTAGGGCCTTTTTTCCCAGATGCCAGGAGCTGCCTAGACGCTAATTTTTTTTTAATTTCATGAAGTCTTGCCACCTAGGCAAAAAAAAAAAAACTGTTTTCCTGTTTCGTCCTTGGGCTTAATGTGAACACGGACCAGCACGCTCCGATATCAGAAACCTGCTCTTCAGAGAAATCCGAATCTATTTATGTTTTGATAGAAAATCTTTCGAGCCGCCCATAATATGTTGTGGGAAATGAGTTTGAGCCACCAGAAAATGGAAAGGCGCCGCGAGGCCCCGCGGAGCCAGCCACCCGCGGTGACCCCCCGAGTGCACTGCAGGGGGGCGGCTGTGCCCCTCAGGGGAGCCCCCAGCACGGCGGGACGCCCCCAGCCCTGCACGGGAACGACCCCATTGGCTCCCTCCTGGGGGGCTGCCGTGCGGCAGAAGGTTTTTCCCAGAGCTCCCGAGTGGGAGAGGCAAGGGGTCTCTTATCCGTGTGTTCACTCCTGCGTTTGGGTGTTTGCGTGGATGCAGCTAGACTCACGGAAACCCCACAGACACTGAGTGGCCTGTGTCTGGGGCCCCCGTGGCTCCTGGCAGTCTTGGCCACCGTGTCGTCACCTCAGCCCTCTGCTCTCTGCCTTGTGCTCTCTGCAAGCCCCGCCCCCTGCAGGGACCCCCGGGATGAAGGGACTACGCCGGCGTGTTCCGGGAGGAAAGGCATCTGCAGCTTTTATTTTGGTTTTGTGTGTCCTGACGTCCTGTTGAGGACGTGGCACTGCGAGGCTGTGATCCCACGGGCCCTACTGTTAGGGGCGGTGGCACCGGGAGCCCTGCTGGGTGCGCCCACCGCTGCGCCCCCTCCCCGCTGCCCCCACCCGGCCACATGTGGGGCTCTCAGGCCGCCCCTCGCCTGGGGGACATCGGGTCTGGCAGCCCTCGGCCCCTGCTCAATGTGGGTACGACACGGTGTCGGCTTCGTGAACTCACCCCAGGGTCACCGAGGGCTCTGCCTGTGCCAGGCCTGCAGGGACCTGGGCAGGTTCCCGTGAGCTCGGTGCCCTCCTGTCTTGTCCCAGGGGGCAGAGCTGTGGGCCAGGGCCGCTGGCGCCACGGCCCCGAGAGCACATCAGCGGGTGGGTGTGGGCTCTGCCGCGGCCAGAGGAGTTTGGGGGTCCCGGGATGTGAGCGTGTCCTGTGTCCGTGGTCGGCTGGGCCACAGGCGCAGAGTCAAAACCAGCAGCTTTCTCCTCCCGGCTGGTGCGGGGTCCTCGTGGCAAAGTGCCTGCGTCCGTAGCGCACGTGGGCTGGGCTGAACCGCCACCTGGGAGCCCTTCGTTCCTCCTCCCTCGGGGCTCCCTCCGTAAGGGGAGGCTCGCGGTGCCAGCACCCGCCATCCACGCTCTGTGCGGCTGGCGGCCCTGCTCCCACCACAGAGCCAGTGCCCAGAGGCTGGGTCCCGCCACCTGCGGGTCCCAGGGCCACGCCCTGCTCGAACTTGGGAGCCCCCAGCTCTCACCTGCTCCCGCCCTCTGCCCAGGGCTCGGCTGCGGGCAGAGGCTGTGCCATGTGCCCCGGGGGAAGGAGGACCCCAACCCCCACTCCAAGTCCCCTGCCTGGTGCCCCCGACACTGGGGTGCCAGCCACCCTCGAGCCGTGCTCTGGGCCACTCGGCAGCTTTGCCTCACGTGGGAGCGGCTGCCCCTGTGGCCGGGGGTCAGCTCCAAGGTCTGTCGCTTCCCAGCCGGCGCTCGTGGATTGTTCTCCGGGGCCGCGCTCTGTCCTGGGCTCTGGGTCACGGGAATCCTGGTCCCACAGGTGCTCCTTGCCCAGTTTTCCTCCCTGCGTGTTCTGAGTGCAGACGAACAACGCGCGATTTTCTTCACAGAGGGATGGGGGCGAGTCAGGTTGAGAATTACAGATTCGACTTCATTCTTTCCAAGAAGACAACGGTCACTGTCGAGGAAGGGACACAGAACGTCTCTGCAGTTGACATACTTCAGCTGAGCACAGCCACTGGAAGACGCACCGTGGAAGAGCTGGGGGCGCTTCCTGGGAGGGAGGGCTCAGGGTCTCAGTGTGCGCTGGGACATCGTGGCGACTGTGGGGGACAGAGTGAGAGAGAGCGAGACTGCACGGAGCACCCCTGTGGGAGGCAGGTGCGGGGGCCCAGCGCTGGCCCCTGTCTGTGGGTGTCCCTCCTCCCCAGCGCCCACACGGACCACACGCCTGCGGCTGGGCTGGGCTGTGCTGAGCAGTGTGGGTGCGTGTGCGTGTCTCTACCCCAGACTTCCACACAAGCCCATGTGGGCAGTGCCCTTCGGAACAGCCACAGCACCGTGGCCCACGGGTTATTCCACCCGAGGAGCCAGAACACTGTGGCCCTGAGCTGGGGAGACCTTTAACCGCGTCGGGCAGGAGCTGTGTGTGTCCACTCATTCGTCCAGAAACGCTTTGGTGCACACCAGGCACCGTGCCAACCTGGCTTCCCACTGTGGGTGACGTGGCCGTCCCTGCCCTGATGGCACACGGCCTCTGTGGAAGATGTGACGCGTCAGCAGCAGACGATGAATCCGTGTTGTGAGTTGTGGGTTGTGAGTTGTGAGGTGACAGCAGCCGGAAGCCCGGGGCCCCCGAGGGAGAAGGGAGGGATGTGTGAGCCGGGAGGCCGGAGCCACAGCCCCACCCGGCAGGCAGCAGCTTCCAGGTGCAGCAGGTGCATCACTCACCACCTAGGGGCAGCTCAGGAAAGGTCCGGAACGCCACTCTGTCCTCCCTTCTCGGCAGCCAGTTTTGGCCTTGGCTTGAGAGAAGCCAGAGGGGAGGGTGGGTGGGGCCAGAGCCTGGCGGGTGCAGGGCTGCTCCGTCCCGGTGCACCAGGGAGGGCGAGGTGGGCGTGAGGTGGGGGGATCAGCGGAGTCGGAAAAGCAGTCTCTGCACCATGAACGTTGTTCTTCCGGCAGAATAAATGCTCTCAGTCCCCTCTGTGACAGCAGCTCCCACGCTGGCGCGATTACTGTCACATGGAGAGGAGAACCGACAGGGTTTGGGACAGGCTTCGACACGGCACTTCCTGACGTGTCCTGAGTCTAAGCAAAGCCAGCGGGCCGCCCCCCTGCAGCTGCTGAGCGTCTGGACATGGAACTCAAGGTGGGACCAGGCGGATCCACCGCCCTGCAGGTCTCCCCCGGGCAAGAGCCCTGTGTGGGAGGTAACGCCCTTCGCCCTTCGACACGGCAAAGGCTGTGGGTTGGACTGTGCTGCAGACCCCTGGGGCTGAGAGCCTGAGGGTCGAGACCCCGTCCGGGGCTGGGGGGCGAGTGTGCTGTGCCCCGGCCTTTCTCCCGTCCGCGCTGGGACGCTGGCTGCGCGGCTGCTCCGAGCACCTCAAACCCGTGCTTTGCGGGTGAGGTCGGGAGTGCCGGGAGCAGCCCTCCAACTCCGGGCGGCCAGGCGACGGCTCCCACACGCCCCTGTCTCGGGGGCTTGCGTGAAAGCAGCTGGCTGGGCCACTCACGGAAGGCACACGTGTGTCTCGTGCAGGGGAAAAGGCAGACATAACAGGAGAAGGAGCGCCGTGGACAGCACGTGACGTACCTGGGGGTGCCGGGATGGCACCTGCTGATACTCAGATTCCACCCACAGCCGAGTCTCCCATCTCCAGCCACTGGCCCGACATGTCAGCATCTCTTATTGCTGCACCATTTTGAGTGGCACCGTGCGATATGTCTAATGACAACTAGAACAAATGCTGGTAATGAGGTCACCTTGGGCCCGCGTTCCTGTCTGACTGCTGCTCTCCGTAGAAATTATCTGTGCAGCCCCCCACACGCTCAGAGCAGCGCCCCCGCCCAGCCTGGCCTCCACGGGCAGATGTGTTAGAACTTGCGGGATAGAGACCGGTCCCTTGGCCTCTCTGGTTTAGACCCGTAACTTGGTCTGTAATGAGACAGCTTCTGCTTTATGGCCAGGGAAGAGTGCTAGGTGGAGATTCGGTTGTTTGGTTTCCGTCAGATGTGAGCTTTCCATGCAGAGTGGACCAGGCCTCGTGATCGCCTATGTGGGGGGTGCGTGGTGTGCACGGCCCACGTTCCCGGGGTCTGGAAGGGTCACGCACTGCAGGACACGGCCGTCCACACAGGCTCCCAGCAGAGGGTCCTGTGCAGATGGGTGGAGCTTGGCACGGCGGGGTGGCTGGAGGAGTCCTCTCAGGCAGGTGACACTTTCGAGACAAAGGCGTCATTACCAGAACACCTTTTAAATAATGGGAAAATACGAGCTTACAGCTCTTTCCACAGATGATAAGAGGTTATGTTTCTTCCTCAGCCCTCGGCTACACAAGTGTGTGTGGACAAGCCGTGTTGTCTCACCTCACAGGGCCCGGCCGTGCATCAGGAAGAAGTACCTCCTCTCACGGGTGCACGTGGCACCTCATCAGTGCTGCCACGTGAGGCTGGGGGCACCTGGTGTCGCTGGTCAGAGCAACTGAGAAACCACCCGTGTGTGCGGACGCCAGCGCAGTTTGCTCACAGGCCACACCCACACCTGTGTTAACCGCCCTGGTCACGTCCGGTCTCCACATAGGACCAGCCAGGAAGCTCACCGTGGCCAGCAGCCACGGGAAGCATGACGTGACGCGGCACAGTGATGGGAGGGGCTAGTTCAGCAGCATGCTGTCTCAGGCACACGTGTGCTGTGGGCACATGCACACACGTGTGCACATGCGGGAGCTACGTGTCTCCCAGAGGTGTGCAGGCTGGCTGTCTCCGAGCCATTGCTGCCGGGGAGGCTCGTGCCTGGGGCTGTGTGGACGTGTGTGGCTACAGGGAAGGACGGGCCGTCCTTTAAAATGGCGGTTTCAGGTTTTGGCGGGAGTCACTGGGGCTTTGCTGGGACAGCAGCCGTGCTCTGCCGCGGGCGTGGTACAGCAGGTCTGGGTGGTCCGTGATTCGCATCCTAACAGCTCCAGGTGCTGCTCGGCTCACGGTCCACATTTGGAGACCGTTGCGGTAAAACCCTTGAACAATTGCTTTATTTGTTGGGGGGCAGAGATATGTTAACTTGAGGTCTCCAGACTGTAACTTCGGCCGTTCTGAATGCACTGCCAGTTAGTCAGCGTGGACGTGGAGCATCTGGGACAGCAAAGGCACTGTCAGAGCAAGCCTTGCTTCGTGTGACAGGGCAGGGCCTGGTAAGTTACCAGCCGATACAGTTTTGGTACATTTTAATCATTGAATCATTCTGTACTCTGAGTTATTCTTTAAAAATCGGGAAAACTGAATCAAAAAAAAAAAAAAAAAAAAAAAAGCTGAAAGAGCTCCCTGGTTAAATTAACTCAAAGGGAAAAGTTTCTTTTAAACCGGAAAGAAATTATTGTTTATCCTGTTTTATCAGTGATTGGAATCATATTTTTATATGTTTCAATATGTTAGTTGGTTTTACTAAAGTGAGTTTTATCTGTGCTGGAAGAGAATTCTCACCACCACAGAGACTGTCTCCATTTCTCATCAACAAACGTCGTCTAAGTGGTTCTGCGTCATTCCATGGTCTGGTGTTCTGTCCTCTGAATTTATGTAAGACCAAGAAATGCGTGGGCTTTTATAAACTCGGAGATCGTTCTCAGGGAAAAAGCCTGTTTACTCGGTGGATGTTGGTGTAAAAAAAGCCTTTCTGCAGTAAGCGCTGGGAGGTCTCTCTCCACGCATCACTGATGCAGGGTGGGAGGTCAGAGTCAGTGGACATGGGTCAGTCGTGTCTCCACCTGTCACTGATGCAGGGTGGGAGGTCACAGTCAGTGGACATGGGTCAGTCGTGTCTCCACCTGTCACTGATGCAGGGTGGGAGGTCACCTTCAGGTGGACGTCGCTGGACGTTGCTGGACGTGTCAGTGCTGTGACCAGGTTTCATCCATGTGGGTTGGGTCTGCCTGTCTCCTGGTGGGGGCACAGTGCTCACCCAGTGACATGATACCCAATGTCTGCTTTGTCCTGGAAGTTTCTCTTCAACCTCCTACAAATTGGTGGAGTAATTTAGTTCTGCCTTTAAGACAACCCTTGACTGGACTTCTAAGATATTTAAAGAATGTGTGTCCCTGGACATTGGCATAAAAAGAAGTGATGGCTTAGGAAGTTTCTCACCAGAGGCAGAGACGGGGTTTCCCTGTGGTCTGCAGCCTTGCCGGTGCAGCTTGTGTCCTGGGCTATGCAAGACGAATGTCCTGATCACCAGGTTCCATTTGGGCAGAAAACCTAATGATGTGACAATATTCTCATCATTTCCACCACTGCTGAGTTTTTACCAGTTGTCAAACTGTGGTGGCCGCGGAACCTTAATGAAATTAGGATCACACTAGGAAGGTACGAGGTCCGGAGTGACGAGTGTCACCAGGCTTCCTGGTATGACAGACTGTGTGAGTGACCTGGTGCTCACAACAAGCCACCACGACCTTGCAGCTTCACACAGCAAGCGTTTCTTGTCTCAGCGTCTGAGTCAGAAGCACGGCGGCTGCTGGGCTGGCTGGGGGTCTCGCGGGTGGTGATGTCCGTGCGGTGGCCTGGGCTGCAGTCTCTGCGGAAGCCTGGAGGGCGGAGGCTCCTGCCTCCTCAGCAGCCCATGCGGCACTGTGGCCCCTCCTGTGCGAGCCCCTCAGGACCCCCACAAGGCGGCACCTTTCCGGGGAGCAAGATCTCGCTGGAGGCCACAGCACCATCGTGACAGACTCTCTGCCATCTCGCCCCACTCAGGGGACATGAGTCGCAAAGTCCAGCCCCACCCCATGAAGGGAGCGGCAGCTCCACACACGCCAGCGACATGTGAAGGGTCCAGGAAGTGGCACCACCGCTGCAGCCCAGACACGCAACAGGGGTTTTTTCAGATGTTGAAAGTTGCGAAGTTTGGTGGGTTTTCCAGGGAAACCATTGTGGTAAAGATAACATGTTCTAAACTTTGTAGCCAACATGTCTGTCTATTGGGAACTTCTTTCTGGGCTAACTTAAACAATGTCCTCTCATCTCCTTCAAGTTATTTCAAACATTTAAAGTATTTTTTTTTCTTTTTATCCATTCAATAGACATTCATTAGCCACCTACTTTGTACTGCATCCCATGTCGTGTAGCAGAATAGCATACATGCTGTTGGGGGCGTGGGCACTGTCAGGGCCTCAATGCAGTGGGGGCGTGGTTGCTGTGGGGGCGTGGACGCTGTGGGGGCGTGGTTGCTGTGGGGGCGTGGGCGCTGGGGGGTTTAGTTGCTGGGGTAGGATGGGTGCTGGGGGCGTGGTTGCTGTGGGATGTGGTTGCTGTGGGGGGTGGGCACTGTGGGCGTGGTTGCTGTGGGAGGATAGGTGCTGTGGGCGTGGTTGCTGGGGGACATGGTTGCTGTGGGAGGATGGGTGCTGGGGGCGTGGTTGCTGGGGGACGTGGTTGCTGTGGGAGGATGGGTGCTGGGGGCGTGGTTGCTGGGGGACATGGTTGCTGTGGGGTGTGGGCACTGTGGGCGTGGTTGCTGTGGGAGGATAGGTGCTGGGGATGTGGTTTCCGTGGGGGCGTGGTTTCCGTGGGGGCGTGGTTTCCGTGGGGGCGTGGGCGCTGTCGGGGTGTGGATGTTGTTGGGGCGCGGCCACCAGGCTGAGCAATCCATGTCGTGGGAACCACCGGTTGTCTTTGACAGGAGTGAGATCAGAGCTCTCTTTTGGGAAGATTCGTCACTAATGAGGTGCTAGAGCCAGTGCTGAGCCGTGATGATTTCTGACCGAGGCGCCTTTCCGCAGACACCTGTGCTGTGGGGGCTTTTGCCTCCATCCGCCTTATTGTGGGAGGATTCAGGTGAGCAGCTCAGCCAGAGGACCCCCACGTCGGGGTCAGGGGCTCGGAACTGCGCCTGTCTCCTGCCCGGCTGGAGCTGCCGTCACTCGGGAAGTGGTTCCTTCCCTCCGGTGCGTGGAGCTCATGGTCCCCCCTCTGCCCAGACGTGGCCTCATCCGAGCGCCTTTCTCCGGCTCCTCGCGCTGTCTGCTGGGGTGGCCCTGCCCGGCCCTTGGGCGGGTCTGTGAGCTCCGCAGACAGGCGTTGCGCTGGGATCTCAGCACCCCAGCGCCCGCGTGCAGTAGGCGCCCGGGGGTGTCTGGCAGCTCCATGGTGGAAAAGACACCTAGTGTTTGGCTTTCCTGGGACTTGGACTCCAACTGCCGTGGAGGTGAGCAGAGCAGGTGAGGGAGACTGACCACACCAGGCACAGCACCACGTGACGGCCTTTGTCAGACAGCCGTGACCTGTGATGCTCGTGAGAAAACACACTTAGACTTTAGGTAACTTGCCCAGGTTTGAAACATAAGCAGGTCTTCCCGTGTTCCTGGGGGGCCTGTGAGCAGGAATCGCTGCCGTGTCAGGAAGGGATATGGCACCGTGCGTCCTGGGGGCTCCAGGGCGACCTGCACGGTAGTCACAGGGTTGGGGTGGGAGGCTTTGGAGCTGGAGATATGCTCAGACGTGGGAGACAGGCTGGTGTCTGTTTCACCATCAGATGGTGCTGGGTTGGAATGTGGCATGAGTGTGGGGGCCCAGGTTGAGATCGTGGGTGCGTGAGTGTGTGGGCTGTCACGTCAGCAGGAGGGCGTGGCCACGGACAGGTCCTGGAGGAGGAAGAAGGGCGCTGAGCCTGGAGGCACCGGGGGTGGGGGTGGGGCTGGGGGGAAGCAGGGCTTCCACGTAGGGCCCAGGCCTGGCGAGCGCAGGCGATCCGGGGTCGCGCTGTCCTGGCGAGCGCAGGCGATCCGGGGTCGCGCTGTCCTGGCGAGCGCAGGTGCATCCGGGGTCGCGCTGTCCTGGCGAGCGCAGGCGCATCTGGGGTCACGCCGTCCTGGCAAG
This sequence comes from Lemur catta, assembly GCF_020740605.2. NCBI lineage: Eukaryota > Metazoa > Chordata > Mammalia > Primates > Lemuridae > Lemur > Lemur catta. Next base: position 643,263 of record NC_059138.1, read on the forward strand.
CACAGGCCATCCGGGGTCGCGCTGTCCAGGAGCCTTTCGGGAGGGCCCCGGGGAGCCCTGGGTCAGTCCTCGCCCCTCTGCTCACTCCCAGCCGTGCACCTGAGTGCATGCGGGGTGCACACACAGACGCAGGGCGGCACACAGGGCTCCACGCGGTGCCCACATGTCCCCTGCACGCACCCGCCGGCCCCACCTGGCAGGGGCTGGGCAGAGCCCACCCCGCCTGACGCTTGCGATCCTGTTTCTAGCATCTCTGCATCTCCCGGCAAATCTCGGTCTCCTGGGCCCACTGCCCGTGGAGGCCAAGGTCATGTCCACATCTACATCCCAGACACCAAAGCCGGCAATGCCCGAACAGGGGCTGAGAGAGGGACCCTCCCACGCCGCAGTGCTGGCCAGGGCCGTGGGTCGTTCTGGCTGCTAAATAGGGCTTTTATTCTTGATTCCTCACTCTGTTTTCATCTTCTCAAAGTGGACCTCTTGACCCTGCCGCAGGTCAGCCTCGATCCCTGGCGCCTTAGGGAATTGCCAGCAGGTCACACGCGCCCATCTGGGCTCCACCCGCCGGCGCCCTGTCCCAGCAGAAGCACCCACGGAGCGGAGTGAGATGCGCTGTGTTGCGGGCGGCTCTCAGTGTCGGCCCGCGGCCCTCGGTGTCGGCCGGCTGCCATCTGTCCCTTCCCGGAACGGCCAGCTGGCCTCGCGCATCCGCAGCGGCAGCGCCCCAGCCGTCCAGGGCTGAGCGGCAGAGGGACCCTGGCGGCGCCCCGGCCATGTGCGCTACCGCAGGCTGTGGCGGAGAGAGCCAGTTACAAACGTGGCAGTCGGTGTTCATTCTGGAGGAAAACTCAGCAAAGACCCTCACATACCTGACGACACACGCTCGGACACACATGTCCAGTGCTTCCCGAAGAGGCTGCGACGCTGGGGGGATGCTTCCCACCCCACGCAGTCGGTCGCTTTAAAACATGTTTGTTTTACCTTTGTTGCTTCTCTTTCCTCTTTTTTAAAATTTTACGTTGCTTTAGAAAAAGTAAATATGGGTTTTAAAAAGCTTTCAGCAATGCTTTATATTTTATATCTTATAAACTGATATCTTGCCTGTTACCCCAAAATCCATCCTTTGGTGTTCAAGGGGACCTTCAGGCCTCAGGGAGACCACATGGGGCCCTCCCCGGTCACCTGCTGTTTAAACAGTCGTTTGTCATAGAACAAATCAGGCCTGACGGGGCCACGTGGCCAGCACCTCTGTGGCCCTCTCACGTCTTTTCTATAAAGCCTCTGATTGTCTTACAAATTATTGAAAACGGTGTATGCAAATACAGGAAATCAGATTCTCGCCAGCTGGGAAAAGGAGGCCAGAAATCTGTAGCCGCGTGGAAGTTTGATATGAAAAGAGCACGTCCGTCTCTCTGACCTCCCGCCAGCCTCCCCCAGCACCAGTTGTTATTTACATGTGTGGGTTTCCTGTGATCCTGTCTGGCCTGTGAATGTTTATCTGTCACCTCACCCCACCAACCAAACGCAGCTGGAACAGGGCTGCCTTCCCTGAAGCCCAAGTTGCAGGTACCCGCCCTCGTCCCCGCCCCGCTCCGGGCACGGAGGTCGAGCTGGCCCTGGTGGGGAGGGAAGTCCTGCTCGCCTGGGGGGTGCCGCTGGGCGGTGCTCACCCCACAGCTGGAGTTCCGGTGGTTTCCTCCCTTAGGGGCCACGGGCAGCTTCTGTTTGTGCAGCGTCAGCTTCCTCTTGGCCCAAGTATTGCCAGTCAGCGAGGAACGCTCAGCCGTGTGCCCTGGCTTCCCCCTTCTAGCTCCGAGGCCCGTGTGCTGCCGTCCAGGTGCCTCTGCAGGTGTCTCTCAGCCCCGGAGAGACCTGCGTTGGAGCCAGAGGGAGAAACACGGAGCAACTGACGTGACTTCTGACATGGTTTTCGTGGGGACGTGGGCAGGCCACCTCGGGAACCTGTCCTAGTGAACGCATGTTACACTTCCGAGCTGCACAGTCTTGTGAAATGCTTGCTTTTCTTCTTCCTTGATACCCAAATGCCAATCACTGGGGAGAGAAATTATCTGCTGGAAGAGGCGGCGTGAAATTCACCCTCTAGAAATGGAACATTTGCCTTCAGTGGCGGAAAAGGTGTTTCCACACCTGGACGTAAGTCTGCGTGAAAATCTCTGCCTTCGTATTTCCCGTCATGTACACGGAGCACACATCTTCGCAAATCTTCTCTTTTCCTTCACTGAAGTGTTTAAAATACATTTTAAAATCGCTTCTGTACACATGCAGTTAATAAGTTAAGGTGCAGAGAAGGCATCTTCAGTCACACCTTCCCTGGGGGGTTCTTCCTCGTCCACTTCGGGTAGGAGCTGCTGTCGCCCCCGGCAGGGCGGCCCTGTTATTTTGCCGACACTTCCGTTACCGCAGCCCGGTGAGGTGGGCTCTTCCCTTTCATTCCCACTCTTTTTCTTTATTGGCTCGGGATTTGTGTCTTAATCAAAGTGTGCGAGAAGTGCACTTAATCGTAAAACAGGGCGACAGTTTTACACGACACTCCAGTTAATTAATGCCGAACTGCATGGAAGGTTCTAGGAGCACTCCTGGTTTTCCATTTGCATCAAATGAGCTTGCCGTGATTAATGTGATTATAGGAAATACCAAAGGAATTAATAATGATTAGGCCATTACTTCCAAGTGGTGCTGGAAACTTGGAGTTCTTTGCTCATTACCACAAGAGCTGAGGGAAGAACCCGCCAGTGCCAGCGTCTCTGCTCTGGTGTCTGCGCATGCCAGGCTCCGGGGGAGCGTCCCGGACTCTGCTGCCCGTGCCGATTGCCCACCCACTCTGCCCCAGAAGCCTTCCAGTCTGCATTCGGGGCGGATTGCAGAAACAAGACTTAACCTTTTTTCTTTTTAAGGGGTTGATGCTTCAAAAATTCATTTATTCATCTCCAAAAATGTTAAGGACAAATACCTGTTATGTACTAGGCTGTGTGTTGGACACTCGGGGATGGCACCAAGGTGAGCGGTGTGGTCCCTGTTGTGGAGGAAACGCCCACGTTGACAAGATAAGCCCCAGCAGAGCTCCTGCATCTGCTCAGGGGCCCCCAGGCCCTGGGGTTCCTCCCCCTGCTCTCTCCCCGAGGCGGCTGGGGCGTCTCCGGCCTTCAGGGACATTGCCATTTGGGTGTCTCACTGCCGCCCGCAGCCCAGTTCCTCTAAAGCCACCGGCGAGGCACCTGCAGGGACCTGCCTCCCTCCTCCACCCAACCGGAGCCTCAGGAACCCCTCCCCCACGCCTCTCTCCTCCTGTTTCCATGGTTACCACTTCAGGCGCTGGCCCTGGAGGTCTTGATAGAACCCAAAAGCCTCCGCTCCCCTCCTCCCCTCCCAGACCCCTCTCGTCATGATTTCATTTCAGGAATTAGAAGTGCGGAAGCCCCGAGACCAGCCCAGGATATTTGTAAACTGGCAGTGCTGATGCCAAAAAATTACGCAAGATGCTAAACCTGCACCTGCAGCTTCCTGTGAGGGGAGCACAGCCTGGATTTAAAGACTCGAGCAAGTATAAACCCAAGACGGCAATCGTTTTGTGGCCACGTGGACAAGCAGGTCTCCTACTGCCTCTCTGGCAGCTTCCGCTGAGCCAGGAGAGAGCGGCCACCGCCGCGAATCGCAGGCACGGAACGGAGGGACACCTCCCTCGTCCCAGCCCTGCAGGGGACGTAAAGCGGCTCCCACAAATCCAGGTGACGAGGATCAGCTTGGAGTTTGTTCTTCTCGCTCTTTTCTCCTCGTCTTCCTTCCTGTGTTCATGGCAGTGAGCGAGTAGCATGACGTCAGGGATTCACTTGGAAAAACAGAACCTTCCAGGCTGTGTCGTGGGTCAGGGGACGCTCGGGCTGGAGTCTTCCTCTTCAAGGACAGCGCTGAAGAGACATAGCGGGGACTCAGGCTCTCAGGGCCGGCAGCCCCCGCTCCAGCCTGTGTCCGCCCAGTGAGCTCAGACGAGCTGCCAGCCTTCTCGAGGCCCCGTCAGCCCCTCAGCACGAAGAGTGGCGCTGGTCCAAGTCCAGATACGCAGTCCTGAAGCCCGGAAGCCCTTGAGCTTTCTTTCTCAACTCATTTTGCAGCAAAGTATGCCCCAACAGAGTGCCGTGAGGCTGTGCATACTCTTCACTTAGCGTGGTGGGCCTGCGCCCGCTTCTTGCTGGGAAAAATCGACATACGGCACTACAGGGTGCTGCCCAGAGCCCCCGGGGCCCGTGCACAGAGACCAAGTGAGGGCCGCTCAGAAAAGCTCGAGCGCCCAGGGAGAGCGGCCCAGGGAGAGCAGCCCGGGGTCTGGAGAGCGGGCGGTGCCTGCGGTACCTGCTTCCGACAGGTAATGTGCGTCGGGTGATGTGAGGCCTGCAAAGCTGCTTCGGAAACCACGGAACGCCACACGGATGCTCTCAACATGGAATCTTGGGGGCAGCCCCACGAGCAGTCGTGGCGTAGTGAGCCCCTCCCCGATGATGACTCGCTACTGCAGGGGCGGCTGAGAAAATGTCCTGCCCCCAAAGAGCTGCGTGGACAAATGGGAAGACGTTGAAGAATTAAAGCCCTCGTGCCAGAGCGCATCACACACGCGCTCTCCGAGCAGTGCTGCGTTAGAGCTGCGCATCCAGAAGGAGCAGCGCACGTGGGTGAACGTGACCGGGGTTCTGCAGCGTTGTGGTGGCCCCGGCCCCTCTCCCAGGATTAGTCTGTGTTTTTCCTGATTGGCCCCGAGGTAGAATAGAATTGTCTCCCCACAGGGGCCCAGCAGCCACTGTCCTCGGTTTCATCCGCTGCCCCTTCACTTCCTCTTTTCCATCTTCACGGCTTCGCTGGGTGCCATTGTCACATGGAAACTACACATCTGTGACGTGTACAAGTTGGCAGCTTTTGAAACAGACTAGTCCCCCCCACATCACTGGGCAGCAGCCTGGGCCTCTGCCCCTGAGCGGGATGTGGCAGATTTCAGCGACTCCTCCTGAAGGAGACGCACCTGCCCTGACACCTGCCTGGACACCCGCCCTGACACCCTCCCCGACACCCGCCCTGACACCCTCCCCGACACCCACCCGGACACCCGCCCCGACACCCACGCTCCCACCGGCTTGCACCTCTGTGTCCGGAGGGAGCCCAAGCCGTGGGCGACTGCAGCCCCTCGGGGCAGTGGGGATGGAAGGAGGATGACTCAGCCGTCTGCAGGCCGGTGCTGTTTCAGGTCACCTGCCCTTCACTGTGTTCCTTCCGTGCCCTGGATGGTGACTCCCACTGGTAGCACTTTGTGGACAGGCCATGTGGCCACACACACTCCATTCCTCTGTGGCTGCACAGATAGGACCCGACCTCACCATTGGAAGGACTCAGACACCGGAGTGCCCAGCAGCGAGTCACACGTGCCTGGCCCTCCCGCTCTGTGGTCAGCAGGTGCTGCTGCCCAGCCCAGGACGTCCTCGTCCCCATCCCCAGAACCTGTGAACGTGTCACCTGACATGGCCAAAGGGACTCTGCATATGGATTAAGCCAAGGCCTCCGAGCTGGGGTGAGATCTGTAGAGACCCATGGGATCGTGAGTGGAAGAGGAGCCGTGACGGCGGGAGGCTGGCATGGAGCGGGCAGCTCACTGCCTCCGAGGGTGGGGAGAGGGCTGTGAGTGCATGCGTGCGGCAGCCCCCGGGGGCTGGAAAGGTCAGGACCTGGTTCTACCTGGAGCCTCCAGAAAGGGGGCAGCCCCGCCAACACCTCGACCCAGCCGTGTGGGTCCTGTGTGGACGTCTGACCTACTGGACAATAAGTTTGTGTTGTTCTAAAACACACGTGTGCGGCGATTTGTTATAGCGGCAGCCATGGAAAACTAATGCACAGTCCAACTCCGGACTTTTTAGAATTCAGTTCTTTTCAAAAATGATGATGACAAGGATAAAGATGATAGTGATGACGGTGGTGAAGATGATGGTGATGATGATGGTGGTGAAGGCGATGATGATGAGGATGTGATAACGATGATGGTGATGGTGGTGATGACAGTGTTGAAGGTGGTGATGATGATAATGATGATGGTGAAGGTGGTGATGATGATGGTGGGGATGATGGTGAAGATGATGATGGTGAAGGTGATGATGATGATGTTGGTGATGATGGTGAAGGTGATGATGATGGTGAAGGTGATGATGATGATGGTGGTGATGATGGTGAAGGTGGTGATGATGATGGTGGTGATGATGGTGAAGGTGGTGATGATGATGGTGGTGATGATGGTGAAGGTGATGATGGTGATGACAGTGGTGAAGGTGATGATGATGATGGTGGTGATGATGGTGAAGGTGGTGATGATGATGGTGGGGATGATGGTGAAGGTGGTGATGATGATGGTGGGGATGATGGTGAAGGTGGTGATGATGGTGGGGATGATGGTGAAGGTGGTGATGATGATGGTGGGGATGATGGTGAAGGTGATGATGATGATGGTGGTGATGATGATGACGGTGGTGAAGATGATGATGATGATGTTGGTGATGATGATGATGGCGGCGATGATAGTGAAGGTGATGATGGTGATGACAGTGGTGATGGTGATGGTGGTGATGATGGTGATGACAGTGGTGAAGATGATGATGATGATGGTGGGGATGATGGTGAAGATGATGATGATGATGGTGGTGATGATGGTGAAGGTGATGATGGTGATGACAGTGGTGATGGTGATGGTGGTAATGATGATGGTGATGACGGTGGTGAAGATGATGATGATGGTAGTGATGATCAGAAGGGAAAGGAGGAGTTTCAGGGAACAGAGCAGGGGACCTTTCCTTTCGCGGGAAAGCAGGTCGGCCAGGGCCACCGAGTGCTGCCTCAGGGATGAGGTGTTTTCAGAGCGATTCCCAGAGATTCTGCAGACCCCTGAGCTCTGTCTTCTCGGCGAGAGGCCGCTGGGACCGGACCCTGCAGCTCCCCTGGCCCTGCCTGTGCGCTAGACTCGGTGTGTCTGTCTCTGCGTCTGTGACGTCCCCGTCGCGCCTGCGGGAAGCCGGCTCCAGCCGAGGTGCTGGGCACAGGGGAGCTGCTCCGTGGCTCTGGGGGTCCTGGAGGGGTGTGGGTTTTCCATATTCCTTTGGGGGCACTTTGGGCAACGTACTTTTGGAGTAGCTCTTTGGTGATTAGGGGACTCTTGTTTTTAAGCCATAGAATTCCTCAGAAAGGCACAAAGTAAGGCTTGTAGGTTTATCTGGGCATCAGAAGGGGGTGGGTGTGAGGCAGAGCCCGACCAGGGATTTCGGAAGGAAGAAGGAGCACACGTGAAGACTGGTCAACGTCATTGTTTGGCCTCAGGCTGGTCCTGGTGGGGACAAGTGTCTGCGTCAGAGCCAGGCTGGCTCTGGTTTCAGTGGCGCGAGATGTGCTCAGGCGTCTTCTGGCCCTGCGTCCCGTACTGTGGCTGCACAGGCTTATGATGGGCTGTTTTGACCAAATTAGGGTGGCAGGCACTTAACCCAAGCTGAATAATGTCCCTCAAACCCAAATTAGCCTCAGGTTTTACTGTCCTGACTGACTGGAGTGAGGTTTTTGGTGGCACCTGACCGGGAAGTTAGGGCCAAGCCCCATCTCAACATCCCTAGGACCACCCGGCACAGGGGCTCAGCTCTCGCATTTGCGAATGCGCCAGGGCGACCTTTAACCTGCTGACGTCCAGGCCCCGCCCCGGCCGATGGATCAGACTCCAGGAATGGGGTCCGGTGTCCAAGGCTCTAAGGCGCGGCGGGTGATCCTACCGTGCGCACAGCTGGACCGGGGCCCGGGCGGGTGATCCTACCGTGCGCACAGCTGGACCGGGGCCGCGGCGGGTGATCCTACCGTGCGCACAGCTAGACAGGGGCCGCGGCGGGTGATCCTACCGTGCGCACAGCTGGACCGGGGCCGCGGCGGGTGATCCTACCGTGCGCACAGCTGGACCGGGGCCGCGGCAGGTGGTCCTACCGTGCGCACAGCTGGACCGGGGCCGCGGCGGCTGATCCTACCGTGCGCACAGCTGGACCAGGGCCCGGGCGGGTGATCCTACCGTGCACACAGCTGGACCGGGGCCCGGGCGGGTGATCCTACCGTGCGCACAGCTGGACCGGGGCCCGGGCGGGTGATCCTACCGTGCGCACAGCTGGACCGGGGCCCGGGCGGGTGATCCTACCGTGCGCACAGCTGGACCGGGGCCGCGGCGGGTGATCCTACCGTGCGCACAGCTAGACAGGGGCCGCGGCGGGTGATCCTACCGTGCGCACAGCTGGACCGGGGCCGCGGCGGGTGATCCTACCGTGCGCACAGCTGGACCGGGGCCGCGGCAGGTGGTCCTACCGTGCGCACAGCTGGACCGGGGCCGCGGCGGCTGATCCTACCGTGCGCACAGCTGGACCGGGGCCGCGGCAGGTGATCCTACCGTGCGCACAGCTGGACCGGGGCCGCGGCAGGTGATCCTACTGTGCGCACAGCTGGACCGGGGCCGCGGCGGCTGATCCTACCGTGCGCACAGCTGGACCAGGGCCCGGGCGGGTGATCCTACCGTGCACACAGCTGGACCGGGGCCGCGGCAGGTGATCCTAGTGTGCGCACAGCTGGACTGGGGCCGCGGCGGGTGATCCTACCGTGCGCACAGCTAGACAGGGGCCGCGGCGGGTGATCCTACCGTGCGCACAGCTGGACCGGGGCCGCGGCGGGTGATCCTACTGTGCGCACAGCTGGACCAGGGCCCGGGCGGGTGATCCTACCGTGCGCACAGCTGGACCGGGGCCGTGGCAGGTGATCCTAGTGTGCGCACAGCTGGACTGGGGCCGCGGCGGGTGATCCTACCGTGCGCACAGCTAGACAGGGGCCGCGGCGGGTGATCCTACCGTGCGCACAGCTGGACCGGGGCTGGCCCAGCACCCTGGAAGTGAGGACGCCACGAGCCCAGGAGTTCTGGCCCAGGCCGCGGGGGAGCCGGGACCGGCACTCAGCACGTGGGCCGGGGCAGCGCTGCGTCCACAGAGACGGAGGTCGCAGGGACAGACTGGCTCCCCGACAGCCTCGGGGACGAGGACGCAGACCTGCTGGGGATGGTCGTTGTGGTTTAATAAAGTAGCACTTGAAATTCATCAGGGCGAACAGCACATAAACTGGATGTAATAATAGAAGTTAAGTTCGATCAATGCAGCAATCCCTGCTACTAAGTTAGGAAGGTGAGTGAAAATCAGTTTGTGACTGGAGTTAACACGGTGACACCTTCGCCGCGGACGTCCTCGGAGGGGCTGTGAGGCCCAGGCAAGGTGACCTCACTTTAGAAAGTGTCGTGCGCTCTGCTCTGGGAGGGGGTGAGAAGCTGCCGGAGGTCTGAGCTGCCCCCCATGTGCCGGAACCATTTCCGTTTCAGCCAAGGCTGTGTGGGTGTCGTGGGAATTCCCCGCACGCGGAACACACTCTGGAGCGAATGTGGAGTAATTAAATCCAGGCTAATGGGCTGTTTAGCAACTGCACTGACGTACATAGCACGCATCCCGCGTAATTCTTTTTAAGAGCTGGGTCTTAACCACAGACGTAGGGCTGGAAGAGAAATAATAAAACCAAATCAATTCTTAATATTGTAGTCCCAGAACACAGGGATGCTTTCAACAAATAAAAGGTGTAGGTTGCTCAAAAGCCTCGTTTCTGACATTGGTTCCAATATTCTCCACTTTATTTCTCCCAGGAAAAAAGTTGTCACCCGTCTCCTCTTGTTGTCACTCCCCGCTAGACCCAGCGGGCAGGGGAGGGAGTGCTGTTCACCAGCAGGTGCAGGTGGGAGTGGACTGTGGACCCCGTGCGGCAGCGCAACCCTCCTGAGGCCCTGAGGACACCCAGGCTCGGCCGTGCCCAGGGTCTCCCATGCTCGGCGTGACGCAGAGAACCTCTCCCTCCCTGTGAGTCGTCACCCCCAACCCTGGAGAGGCTGACGCTCGGGGCACTCGGGCCAGAGAGCTCTGTGGGCAGGTAGATCCAGCGTTAGAGTGTGAGGGATGAAGGGATTCTGTCTCGCCCCAAACTTCACTTTGCAAAGCAAGAAGCTGAAGAAGAGAGAAGTTAAATGACATAATCAGGCTGCACTGTCACTACGTGGATGGCTTAACACTGAAGCTCAAACCTCCGATTCCTGCACCACCACCCTGACCTCCTCTTTCATTGCTGCTGTTGTCTTAATCAACTTGTTACAATAATTCCTCTTACTGTATGTGACATGTGCCACTATGAAAATGTGGGGAAAATCAAAAGGAGAAGGAAAAACAAGATCCCTCCACAATCTCTCGAAGGCTGCGGTCCCCGATCCCCACGCCGGGGTGGGGGTGGGGGACCAGTACCGTGGCCTGTCAGGAACTGGCCGCACAGCGGGAGGGGAGCAAAGCTTCATCTGCACTTACAGCCGCTCCCCATGGCTCATGTCACCCCTGAGCTCTGCCTCCTGTCACACCGGCCACTGTCGCCTGTCACCCCCAGATGGACGTCTAGTTGCAGAAAACAAGCTCAGGGCTCCCACTGATTCCACATTCTGGTGACACGTGTAATTATTTCACTATATCTTACAATGTAATAATAATAGAAATGAAGTGCATAGTCAATGTAATGTACTTGAACCATCCCAAAACCATCCCTGCACCCCCCACTACCTGTCTGTGGAAAAAGTGTCATCCATGAAACCGGGCCCTGCTGCCAGAAAGGTTGGGGACAACTGCTCTGATGTATTTTATGCAATTTTACCTCCAGGTTTTTTTGGGTTTTTTTGAGGTGGGGTCTCGCTATGTTGCCCAGGCTGGTCTCAAACTCCTGGGCTCGGGTGATCCTCCCACACTGGCCTCCCAAAGTGCTGAGATTACAAGTATGAGACACCACACCCAGCCTAAGTTTTTTAAATTTAACATTATGTCATAATATCTAGAGTGCTTTAGAAGTTTTGAAGTGTCATTTTAATGGCTGAATAATTTTTCATGGACTGCAAATTAACTTAGCAATTTATCTCTTGTTAGTATTTTTATTTCTATAGCTAATGTTTATTACAACTTTTTTTAAAAAGCATTGATAGAATTGAAGCTATATTTCCAAAATTGAAATTTATATGGTCAAAATCTATCTATACTTTAAAGATTCCTGATATGTGTCACTCAATCCTTTTTCAGAAAGATTTTATTAATTTATAGTTTAAAACAATACCTGACTACAAGTCTTTCATACTTTGTTTTTGCAGTGATTTTTCTTTTTGTGGGAAGGTATGCATAATATAAATTTTACTCTTTTAATCATTTCTCAGTGTACAGTTCAGCAGCGTTAGGTATGTTCACACTGTCATGCAACTGTCACCACCATCCGTCTCCTGAACTTCCTCATTTCCCCAAACTGAACTCTGTGTTCATTAAACAAGGGCCCCCAGCCCCTGGCACCCACCGTGCTACTTTCTGTCTCCATGATTCTGACTATTCTAGGGACCTCGTATAAGCAAAATCATATGATATTTTTCCTATTTGTGTGGCTTATTTTGCTTAGCGTAACAGCCTCAGGGTTTACCCCTGTGTAGCTTGGATGAATTTCCTTTGCTTCGAAGGCTGGATAATTTTGCGCTGTATGTATACCACGTTCTGTTTATCCATCATCCATCTGTGGATGGGTTGCTTCCACAGTTTAGCTGTTGCGAATGACGCTGCTATAAATGTTGGTGCACACATATCTATTCAAGTCCCTGGTTTTGGATCTCTCGAGTATATTCCCAGAAGTGGAACTGGTGGATCATGCGGTAATTCTATGCTTCATTTTTTGAGGAATCCCCAAACTGTTTTTCAGAGCAGCTGCACATTTCACATTCTCGCCAGCGGAGCGCAAGAGTTCCCGTTTCTTCACACCTTCGTCAGCATTTGTTTCCTATTTTTCCCGTAACAGGCAGCCTGACGGCTGTGAAGTGGCATCTCACGGTCTCTCCCGCATTCCCCCATGGCGGGTGATGCTGAGCGTCTGGTGCTGTGCTGACCGCCGTCTGCACTTCTTTGGGGAAACATCTACCCACGTCCTTTGCTTTTTGCTGTTGGGTGTAGGCGTTCTTTATAAACCCTAGATATTAATCCCTTGTCAGGCCTGTGACTTGCAAATATTTCCTCCCATTCTTTGGGTTGCTTTCGTACTTTTTTGATAATGTCCTGTAATACACAGAAGTTTTGATAAAGTCCACTTTGTCTATTTTCCTTTTGTTGCTTGTGCCTTTGGTGCCATATCCCAGAATCATCACCAACCCAGGTGTCATGACGCGTCCCCGCTGTGTTTTAGTAGAGTTTTACAGTTTTAGCTTATATGTCCACATCTTTGATTAACTTTGAGTTAAGTTTTCTATATCGTGTAAGGTATAGGTCCAGCTTTATTCTTTTGCAAATGAGTGTCAGGTTGTTTAAGAACCATTTGTTGGAAAGACTGTCCTTTCCCCTTTGAATGGCCTTGGCACTCCTGTCAAAAAGCCTTTGACCCTATAGGAGAGGGTTTATTTCTGGGTTGTCTGTTCTCTTCCCTTGGTCCGTGTATCTGCCTTTATCCCAGAACCACGCTGCTTTGATTCCTGTAGCTTGTAGTAAGTTGGAAATCAGGAGATGTAAGTCCAATTTTGTTCTTCTTCTCCAAAAATTTTTTTGACTATTTGGGGTCCCTTGAGATGCCATATGAATTTTTAGATGGATGTTTCTATTGCTGCCAAAAAAATTGAGATTTTTGAGATTGCATTGAATCTGTAGAGCACTTTGGGTACTATTTTAAAATCTTGACAATAAGTCTTATATATAAACATGGGCTGTCTTTCCATTTATTTGTGTCTTCTTTTATTTTAGCAACATTTTACAGTTTTCAGTGTACAAGTCTTTCTTCTTTTGATGCTATTGTACGTGGAACTGCTTTATAAATTTCCTTTTGGATTCTTCATTGTTAGTATATAGAAATGCAATTGATTTCTGCGTGTTGATTTTGTACTCTGCAACTTTGATGAATTTGTTTATTAGTTCCAATAGGGGTTTTCCTGTGTGTAAAATCTTTACGGATTTCTACATATGAGATCACATCATCAGTGGACAGGATAATTTTACTTCTTCCTTTCTGATTTGGGTGGCTTTACTGACATTTCTACATTTCTTGCCTAGTTCCTCTGGCTGGACCCTCCGATCCTGCCCTGTGTGCAGGGGGTGACAGTGGGCATCCTCATGCCAGTCCTGGTCCTAAAGGATGAGTTTTTAGTCTTTCACCCTTGGGCGTTACATTAGCTCTGGGTTTTCATATGTGGCCTTTATTATGTTGAGGTGGGTTTCTTTAATTCCTAGTTTATTGAGTGTTCTCTGTATCTTGAAAGGATTTTGAATTTTGTGAAATGCTTTTTCTGAGTAAATTGAGATGATCGTGTGGGTCTTTACCCTTCATTCTGTTAATGTGGTGCCTTATGTTCGTTATTTATTAAGTTTTATATGTTGCACTATCCTTGTAGTCCACTTGGCTTAGGCCTGTAATCCTTTCAGTACGCTGCTGAGTTCAGTCTGCTAGCACTTTGGTGAAGATTTTTGCATTGACATTTATAAGGGATGTTGGTTTGTAGTTTTATTCTCTTGCGGTGCCTTTGGCTTTGGTGTCAGGGTAATACCAGGTTCGCAGAATGAGTTAGAAAGTATTTCTGCCTCAATGTTTTGGAAAAGTTTGAGGAGGAAGGACGTTAATTCTTCTTTAAATGTTTGGTGGAATTTAACTGTGAAACCATCCACGGTTTTCTTTGCTGGGAGGTTTTTGACGAGATTCAATCTCCGTGGTAACAGGTCCACAAGGCTCCCCATTTCTTCACGATTCAGTCTCCATAGGTTCACGTTTATAGGAATTTGTCCATTGCAAGTTAGCCAAGTTGTTGATGTGCACTTGTTCATAGTATAGTGCTCGCTTACAATCCTTTTTACTTCATACCATACATTTGAAAGCATCAAATAATAATTATTAATGATAATAAAGAATAAAATAATACTGTTTAAAATTATTAATCAATTTGATTATTTATTTTTAACATTTTATCTGTTGTGTGTGTCATCAATATTTTCCTTTAGGGACTGTTTGACCACACTCTGACTACTTTTTCGTTCTGTGGATGTGGCTCCCTTTAAACTTCTTATCTGTGCACTGCATCGTCTTTAGTTCATGGGATTCACACCTGTGCATTAGCACCCAGGTCCTGGGTGCCAAGAATGGGTGTCTCACAAGTGCACAGGCGTGGTGCACTGCGTGCTCTGCAGAGAGGCCGGGAGGGCATGGGGAGGGCAAGTCACACGGGTTTGTGGGGACAACATGCTTGTCTCCCTGCACTAATGTCATTCTGTAATGGGCTCAAAGGTACCAGTGCCCTGAGCTGTTTGTTAACTTCTGCTCGACCTCTCTGCATGCTCTCCGAGCTGTCAGCATCAAACACGCTTCCACTTTCCCAGGAGCTGTTTGCTTACCCGGCTCTTACGCTGGGTGGGACGTTCCCTTTCCTTCTCCTGCCCCTTCATCTTCAGAGGCTCCTCACTGAAGAGCAGAGTGAGCTCAGACGCAGGGTTTACAATGGGATGCGTCGGTGTTCTAGCCAGGTCACAGATTTAAACGGTCCCTTAGGTTGGTAGCAATTGAAACAAATTCTTTTTGTGAACTCCTAACGTGAATTAGTCACACAAATTAATTCCAACGCACAGGCTTGGGAGCCAAAAGAAATCAGGTCCTTTACATAAAAATGCATCCTCTGGGAAAGCGAGATTTTTACTGGAAGCTGAAACAATGACCCCTGGCACTTGACCGCCTCTGCCGGCCGTTCCCCAGGGAGGGAGGCGGCTCTGTCTCGGGCCTTGTTGTCTGTCTTTGAGGAGGGGGCTGTGGCTTCGCTTAGCTTCTTTCCTTTGGTTGGAAGACAGCCGGTACCTCGGGCAGCGGGGAGCCCCGGGAGGAGCATGTGGGGGCTGCAGCACCATCACCCGGTCAGTTGTTTGTGGCACGTCGAGCCCTCCGTGTTCATGAGTGTCCAAGACCTTTCAGCATTTCTTGCACCGGGGACTCGGCCTCTCAGAGCCGCAGATTGAGACGGCTGACGCCCTGCCTAGCCCGGCTCATGGGAGACCCTCCTCAAAGACGCCTGTACGGACTCAGCAGGGAGCCCAGACACGGACAGGAGCCGCAGGGCCATGGCGCCAGCCCAGCCTCCCACCTGCAGACGTGTCTCCTGCTGTCCCCAGCACCTTGGTGGCCCAGTGCTGCGTCTCCCTCGCCCTTCACACTGCCCAGCCCAGGCTGGGGCACACAGAGAACTCGCCACCAACTCTCTTTAGAGATATGCAAAGGCCACTTTGTGTCGCCGAACATTGCACCAATCTTGTGGGTTTCTTAGAGGTGCTATTTGGGAGTCTCTTGGCCTCTGCCTAATGAGCCGGGTGCTGGGTGCAGCTGTTCCTCGGCCCCAGCTGGCAACAGGGCCGGGAGGGACGCAGATCCGGAGCACCGCCCCCCTCGGCTGAGCCGCTGCACCGCCCTGGCCCCCCTCGTCTTCTCTGAACTGTGCCCGGCCACATAAACCACAGTGATTAGGAGTCGTCTGAAGAAGGGATTTGACCCTGGAGAAGGTTCTTCAAATGCTTGAATAACCCCCCTGCTGTGTGCTGTCTGGAAGCAGCTGCGGGCGCAGAATTGAGGAGCCGCTTTCTCAGGGGATCGGAGATGGGCCCGCGGTGCTTTCCCGGTTTGCCTTCAGAGAGGCTGCAACGGTGCAGAAATTACTGGCGGGGCTCCCGTCCCGATTAGACGGAGAATCGCTCCCCGCGGGGGAGATGTGAGCCCCGCTCAACGTCGCCCGATCGGTGCCCAGCTGCAGGGAATTCGAGTGTCGCAAACACGGCCGCATTTTTACCTGCCTCGCGCGGAATTGTTTTCTCCACCCAATTACTTGTGATCCGGCATAAATTTAGAATATTTATGGCACAAAGAGGTGGCTTAATCCGCAGTGAAGGATGTGGCTGGATAAGCAGTTTCAGTTTCCCGAGTTACTGCCAGCTCCCTTCTGGCGCGGGCCCTGCCGTGGCGTCCGTGTGTGTCCCACTCCCGTGCGTGGGCCCTGACGGGGCGTCCGTGTGTGTCCCACTCCCGTGCCCGGGCCCTGACGGGGCGTCCGTGTGTGTCCCGCTCCCGTGCCCGGGCCCTGACGGGGCGTCCGTGTGTCCTGCTCCTGTGCCCGGGCCCTGACGGGGCGTCCGTGTGTCCCGCTCCCGTGCCCGGGCCCTGACGGGGCGTCCGTGTGTCCCGCTCCCGTGCCCGGGCCCTGACGGGGCGTCCGTGTGTCCCGGTCCCGTGCGTGGGCCCTGACGGGGCGTCCGTGTGTCCCGCTCCCGTGCGCGGGCCCTGACGGGGCGTCCGTGTGTCCCGCTCCCCTTGCACGGGCCCTGACGGGGCGTCCGTGTGTCCCGCTCCTGTGTGCGGGCCCTGACGGGGTGTCCGTGTGTGTCCCGCTCCCGTGCCCGGGCCCTGACGGGGTGTCCGTGTGTCCCGCTCCTGTGTGCGGGCCCTGACGGGGCGTCCGTGTGTCCCGCTCCTGTGTGCGGGCCCTGACAGGGCGTCCGTGTGTCCCGCTCCCGTGCCCGGGCCCTGACGGGGTGTCCGTGTGTGTCCCGCTCCCGTGCCCGGGCCCTGACGGGGCGTCCGTGTGTCCCGCTCCCGTGCGCGGGCCCTGACGGGGCGTCCGTGTGTCCCGCTCCCGTGCCCGGGCCCTGACGGGGCGTCCATGTGTCCCGCTCCTGTGTGCGGGCCCTGACGGGGCGTCCGTGTGTCCCGCTCCCGTGCCCGGGCCCTGACGGGGCGTCCGTGTGTCCCGCTCCCGTGCCCGGGCCCTGACGGGGCGTCCGTGTGTCCCGCTCCCGTCCGCGGGCCCTGAAGCGGTGCTTCTGGAACGTGCCCCCTGGGGGTCGGTCGGGGCGTGAAATCCACCCTGGACCCCCGCGCCGGCCCCACCCGCGTCGCTCCACACACAGCACGGAAAGAAACAGAGAGTGGTATCTTGTGAAGACAAGGAGGATGGCGGAAATTTCCAAATTTTTAAATGTTAAGTCTATTATTTTGGTTTATCATCCTCTTACTTTAAAAAAATTGATTTAACAGGAATAAATAGAAATGATGACTAAAAACATGTGGAATATCTCAACACCTCACCCGACTTGGCCCTAAAACTGCCAGAAGGAACTTTCGTGCCTCCCTGACCGGAAACCCGCGGCTGGGAGGACACCTGCCCCGCCCGCGCCCTGCGAGGGAGGCCCGGGTGCCGTCGCGACCCCGCCTCGCACTGAGACCAGCCGGCCCGCACACACACACCACCACACACCACACACACCACACTCCACACACACCACACATACACCACAACACACACACCACACACCACACTCCACACACCACACCACACTCCACACACACACCACACCGCACCACACTACACACACACACCACACACCGCACCACACTACACACACACACCACACTCCACACACACCACAACACACACACCACACACACACCACACTCCACACACACACCACACTCCACACACACCACACTCCACACACACAACACACACACCACACACCGCACCACACTACACACACATACCACACTCCACACACACCACACTCCACACACACACCACACACACACCACACTCCACACACACACCACACACCACACACACACACACACACACCACACTCCACACACACACCACACTCCACACACACACCACACACACCACACCACACACACACCACACTCCACACTCCACACATACACCACAACACACACACCACACACCACACCACACTCCACACACACACCACACTCCACACACACCACACACACACCACACACCACCACACTCCACACTCACCACACACACCACACTCCACACACACACCACACACACCACACTCCACACTCACCACACACACCACACTCCACACATACACCACACTCCACACACACCACACACACACCACACTCCACACACACACCACACTCCACACACACCACACACACACCACACACCACACACACCACACACACACCACACACCACACATACCACACTCCACACACACACCACACACACACACCACACCACACCACACACCACACACACACACACCACACACCACACACACACCACACACCACACACCACACACACACCACACTCCACACACACACCACACACACACACACCACACACACACCACACACCACACACACCACACACACCACACACACACCACACTCCACACACACACCACACTCCACACACACACCACACACACACCACACACACACCACACTCCACACTCCACACATACACCACAACACACACACCACACACCACACCACACTCCACACACCACACCACACTCACACCACACTCCACACACACCACACACACACCACACACACCACACTCCACACATACACCACACTACACACACACCACACACACACCACACACCACACACACCACACACACCACACTCCACACTCACCACACACACCACACTCCACACATACACCACACTACACACACACCACACACACACCACACTCCACACACACACACCACACTCCACACACACCACACACACACCACACACCACACACACCACACACACACCACACACACCACACTCCACACACACACCACACACACACACCACACACCACCACACACACCACACACCACACACACACACCACACACACACCACACTCCACACACACACCACACACCACACACACCACACACACCACACACACACCACACACACCACACTCCACACACACACCACACACACACCACACTCCACACACACACCACACTCCACACACACCACACACACCACACCACACACACACCACACTCCACACTCCACACATACACCACAACACACACACCACACACACCACACTCCACACACCACACCACACTCCACACACACACCACACTCCACACACACCACCACACACACCACACTCCACACTCACCACACACACCACACTCCACACATACACCACACTACACACACACCACACACACACCACACACCACACTCACCACACACACCACACTCCACACATACACCACACTACACACACACCACACACCACACACACCACACACCACACTCACCACACACACCACACTCCACACATACACCACACTACACACACACAACACACACACCACACCACACACACACACCACACTCACCACACTCCACACTCCACACATACACCACAACACACACACCACCACACACCACAACACACACACCACACACACCACACCACACACACCACACTCCACACACACCACACACACACCACACACCACACACACCACACACACACCACACCACACACACACCACACACACCACACCACACACACCACACTCCACACACACCACACACCACACACACCACACTCCACACACACCACACACACACCACACCACACATACACCACACACACCACACTCCACACCACACACCACACACACACCACACTCCACACACACACCACACACCACACCACTCTCCACACACACACCACACACACACCACACACACACACACTCCACACACACACCACACACACCCACACTCCACACCACACTCCACACACACACCACACTCCACACACCACACTCCACACACACACCACACCACACACACCACACTCCACACCACACACCACACACACACCACACTCCACACACACACCACACTCCACACACTACACCACACTCCACACACACACCACACACACCACACCACACACACCACACTCCACACCACACTCCACACACACACCACACTCCACACACACACCACACACACCACACTCCACACCACACTCCACACACACACCACACTCCACACACACACCACACTCCACACACACACCACACACCACACTCCACACACACACCACACCACACTCCACACACACCACACCACACTCCACACACACACCACACTCCACACACACCACACTCCACACTCCACACAAACCACACTCCACACATACACCACACCACACTCCACACACACACCACACTCCACACACACCACACTCCACACTCCACACAAACCACACTCCACACATACACCACACTCCACACAAACCACAACACACACACCACACCACACATACACCACACACACCACACTCCACACCACACACCACACACACACCACACTCCACACACATACCACACTCCACACACACCACACACACCACACTCCACACACATACCACACCACACATACACCACACACACCACACTCCACACATACCACACACACACCACACACCACACACACCACACTCCACACATACACCACACACACCACATACTCCACACACACACACCACACACACCACACCACACACACACACACCACACTCCACACACACACCCCACTCCACACATACACCACATACACCACACACACACCCCACACACAGCACACACACCACACTCCACACACACCACACACACCACACTCCACACACACACACCACACTCCACACATACACCACACACACACCACACACACCACACTCCACACATACACCACATACACCACACACACACCACACACACACCACCACACACCCACCACACACACCACCACACACCCACCACACACACCACCACACTCCACACACACACACCACACTCCACACACACACCACACTCCACACATACACCACACACACACCACACACACCACACACACACCACACTCCACACACACCACACCACACATACACCACACACACCACACTCCACACACACACCACACTCCACACACACCACACCACACATACACCACACACACCACACTCCACACACACACCACACTCCACACATACACCACACACACACCACACTCCACACACACACCACACACACACCACACTCCACACACACCACACTCCACACACACACCACACTCCACACATACACCACACACCACACCACACACACACACCACACTCCACACACACACCACACTCCACACACACCACACCACACATACACCACACACACCACACTCCACACACACACCACACACACACCACACTCCACACACACACCACACTCACACCACACTCCACACACACCACACCACACATACACCACACCACACTCCACACACACACCACACTCCACATACACCACACACACACCACACTCCACACATACACCACACTCCACACATACACCACATACACCACACACACACCACACACACCACACACCACACATACACCACACACACAC
This sequence comes from Lemur catta, assembly GCF_020740605.2. Classification (NCBI taxonomy): domain Eukaryota; kingdom Metazoa; phylum Chordata; class Mammalia; order Primates; family Lemuridae; genus Lemur; species Lemur catta. The sequence goes on from NC_059138.1 coordinate 664,681, forward strand.
CACACTCCACACACACACCACCACACACACCACACACACACCACACTCCACACATACACCACACACACAACACACACACCACACTCCACACACACAACACACACACACAACACACACACAACACACACACCACACTCCACACACACAACACACACACACAACACACTCCCACAGATACACCACACCCCCCCAACACACACACATGTA